>NC_051389.1:59306297-59311297 GCF_015228065.2 Penaeus monodon | reverse complement strand
TCTCTCTCTCTCTCTCTCTCTCTCTCTCTCTCTCTCTCTCTCTCTCTGTAGCAAAAGATCTGGACTAAAAATAGGGCATGAAAAAGTAAAAGTTGAAAAGAAACATAATGAATATATAACTTAATAAGAATCTTCAAATCAGAGGACATCTGTAGGTGACTAACTCAAGCACTGAAGCAACCAATAATTTCTCTGTGGTTAACAGGCCCTGGTAACCTGCCTAGAGAGTGGGGACTACATCCAGATACGCAACGCCATCCTTATCCTGCAGGGCATCTTGCAACGCTTCCCTGTCATTTCAAACCTCGCTGCAGTCATTGAAAAGAGGATTGAGAAGGTAATCTTTAAAGTCAAAAGTGGTAGACTTCTTTTATAGTTTGAATTTCTTTTATATTTATGATTTTACCATTCACCTTAGTAATCCCCCCCTGTTAAATTTTTGTTTTTATGGTTGTGAAAATTATTTTATGTTTTATTGAGCTTTGCAGTCAGTTCTCCCCAGCTGCTTACCCCACTCCTTCAGACATCACTACTGAGCCATCTTCCACAGGAATGACCCCCCCCCCCTCCTTTTGCAGGTGAAAAACGAGGAGAGAAATCGAAGGAATGACCTATATGTCCTGGCAAACAGCTACTCAGGGAGACTAAAAGGTGCAAAGCCTAACCTCATGCCTGAGACAGACTTCCACATTGTCCCAAAGAGGCCACAGGCGGCAAAGGTTGTGAACGGGGCCTCAGAGAAGTCTAGCTCAACGGCAGCAAACGACGTCAAAAGCAGTGGGGAGGTGGTAGAGCAGAATGAAAAGATTGTCAAGGTGAGTCTAAGTATTCACATTTGTCATGTTTCATTGGCCTTATCATTTCTCAGTCTCTCAAACACAAACACTCATGCAATCACAAAAATCACATATACATATACACACACTTGTATAATTTTCACGACAAGGATGAGCCATATTTCAAGAGCCAGTATGACAGCCTACAATCCCCCTACAGATGGAGACTTCAGAGACTACCAATGGAGAGCTGGAGGGCAAGGAAGACAGGGAGGCGAAGGAGATCAAGAAAGAGTCAGCAAGGTTAGTCAGGGTCTTTTCCCACTTCCTCTTTGCTTTAATTTTACAATTTTTCTTAAATTTGCATATTTTTTCTTCATATGCTTCCCTGAAATTTAATAAGTTTAATATCCTCTTTTCAGTAAAGCGTCAAAAGAGAAAAAAGAAGCAAGTGAAAAGAGAAAGAGTGAAGACCGAGAGATAAAGAAAGAGGAGAAGGAAAAGAAGGATAAGGATAAGAAAGAGGAACGAGAAGAAAAGCCCAAAAAGAGATCCAAAGAATCAAAGAAATCCAAGGTATTTATTTTTCTCCAAAGTTATATGGTTCTGATATGCATTCTGATGAAATTAAAGTCAACTTTAAAATTTTAGGACACTATTGTATATATTTAAATTGCATATTAATATTGCTATTTACTGTTCTGATTTATTTGTGTTCTGTTTATTCATATGAACCATTAATTTTCACTTAGTATGACGAGGAGGACTATGCGGACCCAGAGCGAGATGACCGGGCATTAGTGGGGGGTGGAGCTGAGAGGGAGAGGGAGAGCAGTGTCACGTCCAACGCTTCTTCGGCCTCTAACAAGATGGAACCTCCTGAGTCTTCAAGAGGTTGGTTCAGTTGAGAATATTCTTCCTTCTCTGTGTGTGGGAATTCCTGTGATGGATTAAGGGTCATGTGTTAGTTTACAATGCCTGTATCATTATTGGAATGGATATATGACAAGATTTATTTACTGAAGTTTGGTAAGTGAAAGACTAATGCTACTTTGTCTCTGTTTTGCTCCTCATAGGGTCAAAGCGTCGCAAGACTGAACATAACTCCAAGGTCAGTATGAGGGTTGAACGTGACCCATTATATTTACAGTGTTAGAGTTTAAGGGGAAAAAGGATAGATCTATTACACCAAGGACCGATCCTGCCGAGGACCGTGTGATGCTCCTCCTCCCTAGGGCTGACGCCACTGCTGTCACCAACACTGCCGTTCCTGCTCTCACTTCTGTCGTTGCTACTGCTGCCGCTGATGCCACACTTCTGTTGCCGTTTGTCCCTCTCCCCTACTGGCGAGAGTCTTCTCATAGTTCCCCTGCCTCCCTGGGCCCAGATTTGGTGTCGATTGATGTGTAAAAAAAAATATAAATACCACTGCCAATTCCGAGAAATGGATTTTTTCCTCGTCGGTTTTCTGTGTCTCCCATCGTCTCGTATTAGGATTATTTGCATGGACACAAAAACCCAGTGCACTTATGGCTGTGAGATTGATTGTGAGCAAACTTTGTGACAATTGCTCGTGAGAAAAAAAGCTCAAACTGAAAGTTACCTGAAAATCAGAAATGAAAAAGGACTAAAATAAGCAGTGCCTTAATGACTACATAAATATACTTGTTGTTCTTGTTACCTATTCATTCCTTTTGCTCATATCCATGTTTAAGTCAGTTAATCACTCGCACCAGATCCAATCAATCACACCACAGAGATTAATTATAAGAAAGCATACACAAAGAAATGGAAAGAGGATCTCAAAGAAGTAGTACAACATCCTAGAAAGAAGCACAACCCATATGCAACCGTTACCAATCTCCAAATAGCCTTGTCGCTCAGCAACACAAAAGGACCACAGAGAAGCTCTCCTCGATGCCCAGCTCCAGGCCTTCCAATGGCACTCCTCAGTCAAAGATAGAATGGCCGTCAGCATGGTACCTGTCACGTCACACTTCCAGAATGGAAACCCTTTGTGTCCTGAGCACTCCTAAAACTCTCCAAAGCACTTCTGTATTTCCTCTTCATTCTCTTTCACTCTCTATCCTTTTCGTTTTCTTACGTTTTATTTTTATTTTATTTTTATATATTATTTTTTTTTTTTTGCAAAGGAGGGTTAAAACACTTTTTATTAAATTAGTTTGTTAGATATTATTATAATGTGCCTTAAGGTTTTTGTCCTTTCTTTGACTTCTACCTCCTCTAAGGAGTATGATTTAGTGTAGATTGTGAATTGTGGATAGGAAAGCCATATTCAGTTGTTCTTCATATGTTTTAACTTATGCATTTTTCCCTCTTAATTTTCCAAAATAAATTTCATTACCTGTATAAAGTATGTTCAAAAATTGATTAGGTGCTTTAATGTCAACATTAATTAATATGTAATATATCACTGATTTATAGATTGTAGTTCTTTTGTTTTATTGTGCAAACTATTATCAAAAAGGAAAATGATTTCTGGATTACTAGAAATTATGAACAGTTTCATTATAATACCAAATGAATGGCATTCTATAGAAGATAACATTCATCACATACTTTTTTCTTTCTTTCTCTTAAGAAATGGGTATACTGGGTATACTCTTAAAGTGCTGTCTTCATAGTACAACTGCTAGTCATGATCCACATAATTTTAGAGAACCTTGTAACTAAAGTACAAATTTAAGTGTCGTAGCTACTAAATCCATGTACATGAATAAGGATAGACCTGTCTTGTATTATCTTTGTCATCTCTTTGTATGGCAGCTACTTTTTACCCCTTACTGAACAGTTAACAGATACCTCAATTGTTGTCAAAGAAAAATTCTCATGGTATATTACAAATGCATTTTCTAAAGTGTTGTGTCTTAGGTTAATTTATAGGTGCTGTATTTTATGAAGCGTTTTTTGTGACATACAAGAGGTCAAGAAAGAATTGGACTGTGAATGTTGCTGAATCATTTTCAAGAAAACAACTTTGTATCTTCTGTAAAACCTACCATCAGAGGAAGAAGGTCACACATTTATTAATTATCATTAAAAATACATGTTGCTGTAATAGCATAATGGACTCTCAAGAAGACAGAATTCTTCAGACTAATCCACAAGAGCATAACAAGAGTGCATGCTGAATTGCAACAATGTGAGTTCAAAGTTAGTCTCAGAATTTTCACTGGGAATGAATTACAGTGATCATTCAATTTGTACAGTGCTGCCCTTCCTGACATCAACCTGTGATCTAGTGGGGATGCAGACACTCAACCATCACACAGTTGTAACATTTAAACCATACCTTGAGCCTCTAAATTGCCCACAGATGTCACTGGTATGTTAGATGATTATAATGATCAGAGACCACACTTCTATCAGCTAATTCACAAGCTCGTCCATCATTTATGGTGCAGGTTTCTATGATACAGAACTGCCTTCTTGCTAACAACACCTGTGCCTCTTTGACCAACAGTGACATTACTGTGCAGAATAAAAAAAAAAAAAAAAAAAAAAAAAAAAACATTGTACCTGGAACTTTTGCAGAACTGAGTATGTGTGTGGAAAAACCTGAAAAATGGAAGTGCCATTTCGATTATGATTGTGACAGGTTGAAAGTGCCTCTTTAGTGTTTTTTTTTATATATATATATAAGACTGATAGGTAAATGTAGATAGGTTTTCAACACATCTGTGTTGTGTATATTTAAGTGTCAGACTGATTTTTAGGGAAGAGTGTCTAGGAGAAATGCATTTGAATTAACAGTAATCATTTATAATAAGACAAAGACTGATCTCATGCTTTGAAGATGTAAAGAAATGAAGCTGTACTTTGTAAAATGTTGAAAAAAGACAGCAAAAGCAGTTTGACATTCCTGAACCATCCTGAAATAGTACAAGATGACAAGCCCTTATTCTGAAGTATTGTTTTATAAAAGATGAGAGTTCATTTTATGCTAGCTCAAGGATTTTCAAATATGATTGCTGCAATAAAGGGGGTTGACATGCAGGAGAAGGAAGACTACTTGGTAATCGTGTGACAGTTTATGAAATGGTATAACAGAAAAGTGAAACAGTCCTATGTCATGATGAGAAAAGGGAAAAAATACAGTGAACAGTCACCCAATGCTGCTGTAAGAAATTGAGATATGAAAAGAATTGAAAATTTATATTTGTTTTTGGTCTGATTTGAAAAGTAGTTTGCTCATAACTAATC
>NC_051389.1:59298797-59301297 GCF_015228065.2 Penaeus monodon | reverse complement strand
GTTTACCTATTTCCTTGATTTTAGGAGACTTTTTGTATTATTATTGCTATCATTATTGTTGATAACATATTAATCACAATATCAATAATGATATTAATAATATCCATAGTAATGGCATTAGAAGAAACTTTTTTTCCTAAAACCTCAAGAAATGGGGTAATCATGTGAGGCCACATAGGCATATCAGTTGGCTCCTTGTTGCCTGAGCACTTGTGGAGCCATCTGTTTGCAAACAAAATTCACAGTTAATTGTACACTTACCCAGCAGTAATGGGTTAAAGTAACTTTTTTTTTTTCTTTCTTTCTTTCATTCCCATCCTTCTTTCTTTCCTTCCATTCTAATTGAAAGAATATGTGACATCACTTGCAGATGTAGATATTAAAAAAAAGTGGCATGACTTGCATGATTTTACATGTGTATTCCCATTTTAGTTGTCATACAGCAGTGACATTATCTTGCTGTTTACCTTAGTGACAGTGACAGACACAGAAAATAAGACCTTATAGTATTGGAGTTGCATTTCTGTCCCGTTTATTTAGTTGATCGTCTTCATTGTCTTCCTTGTGTAGTTAACTAGTAGGTTAGGGGTAGCCAAACTTTTCAGAGATGAGCCAGAGTGACTACATGCAAAAACTTACTGAAAAACATGGGGAACAGACAACAGGGTAGTGCTGTTTACCAGAAAGAAATTATCCAATATCCATTTGAGTGGATTGTCATTCTCTCTCTCTCTCTCTCTCTCTCTCTCTCTCTCTCTCTCTCTCTCTCTCTTTCTGGTATAGAGATATTTCTCTGTTAGAATAACTTGGGTGTAGAGCGTCTTGTCATGCCCACAGTTATAAGAGGTCAGTTTCGTTTACTCAAGTTATGATCAAACATCATTTTGAAATATTTCAGAATGGAAAACATAGAATAACTTGAAGGAATACAAATTTGAATACATACTGTGATGAGAAATTAAGGGATACCTTATATACTCTGGCATGGAAGAAGAAAATTATGATTTTTACAAGACAAATAAGCTTCATGGTAAGATTTGAATTGCTGAGAAGTCATGAAATACAAAATATTTGATTATTAATAATAACAGCAAAGGCAATATATGCAAACACTGAAGGTTGGATTAGCCTGCTCTAAGGTCTTTCCATCATTATTACAGATTTTCTAGTTGTAAACCTTTTGGCATTGACAGAACACTCAGATTACTGTAAGGCAAAAAGTAAATGGCTTTTATGGTATACTAGGTTAGAAAGACATGAGAATAGATCACAGCACAGTCTCTCTCTCTCTCTCTCTCTCTCTCTCTCTCTCTCTCTCTCTCTCTCTCTCTCTCTCTCTCTCTCTCTCTCTCTCTCTCTCTCTCTCTCTCTCTCCTCTCTCTCTCTTCCCTTCTCTCTCTTCTCTCTTCTTTCCTCTCTCTCCCTCTCTCCTCTCCTCTCTCCTCTTTCTCTCTCTTCTCTCTTCTTCTCTCTCCTCTCTCTCTTCTCTTCTTCTCTCTCTCCTCTCTCCTCTCTCTCCTCTCTCTCTCTCCTCTCTCCTCTCCTTCTCTTCTCTCCTCTTTCTCTCTCTCTCTCTCCTCTTTCTCTCTCTCTCTCTCTCTCTCTCTCTCTCTCTCTCTCTCTCTCTCTCTCTCTCTCTCTCTCTTCTCTCTCTCTCTCTCTCTCTCTCTCTCTCTCTAGTGTGACCATTGCTTTAATATTTGCAATCAGTGAAGGTGAAGAAGTGGTGCTACTTGTAATAAAGTATCATAGATTGGATTCTTAGGCATTTAGGTAACCCAACCCGGTTCCTTTCTTTCCCGCATGTGGCCCAAAATCCGGATATTAGGCTTACTGGAGTGGTGACTTTCCCTGTTGTGTAACATGTAGGGCCAGCCCACAGGAACACGTGTGCAGTGTCAAGACTGCTTCTCTTTTTCTTGAACAGTTTCCACATCACCTCTCTAAGTAGTCTCTAACTCTGCACAAAACAATAGCAAAAAGAAAAAAAAAAGTAATTTTTTAATACTTTTTTTTTTTACTAAATTTTATGAACACACCCTGTGCTGCTGGTCACAACAAATAGGAATAGAGCAGGCATTCTTCCAGTCATGGCTCATGGATGATATATTCCACGCTTATTTACCAGTGGGAATAGTGCTAGAGCCCCTCCTAAGTGCCCATTCAGTTGAATCTCCCTCCAAGATCTCATGGTGAGTCATTCCCATCACACCAGCCTTCAGCCAGGAAATGACTGTTCTTGTCAGTTTTAGCAAGCAGTGGCATGCAAACAAAGTCACTGTAGATGATGTACTCATTGCACTTGCATTTTGAGCATTACTTTGAGTGCTGTCTGCATCCCAGACTTCCTGACATTGCAGTATGTTCTGGTCAGTAGAATCGATGAACACAGTCCAATGTGACACACTTCTTTAATCTTTGAGGCCTGTCCAGACACCTGCGTTGCAGTATGTCTGGCAAAGTAAATACCCAGAAACCAATGCTGAACACCAGTACTTTT
>NC_051389.1:59279977-59298697 GCF_015228065.2 Penaeus monodon | reverse complement strand
AAAAATAGAGGGGAGGGGGGAGGGAGGAGAAAGAGAGAGAGAAAAGGGGCTAAAAAAGAGAGAGAGAGGGGGGGGAGATAGAAAGAGAGAGAGAGGGGGGGGAGAAGAGAGAGACAGAAGAGAAGAGAAGAGAGAGGGGGGAAGGGGAGAGAGTAAAATTAGTCAGGAAAAAACCTAATGCTTGCTATCTCTCAAAATAAGTGAGTTAGTGAACGTGCCGCAACCCCCTTAGTTTCCATCCTGAAGATCAGAGACAAAAACACACTCCTCGATAAAGTCAAACAAAATTATTGGACCTGACAAGCCCCATATACTCGGGGCCGAGGTGACCAGCTTGCAGTCCTCTTGGCCCCTTATCCAGAGTTTTTTCTGCAGCAAAAGGGGCCCAGCCATCGGGAACAGGCTGACTTGGGGGGGTGCCAAAAAAAAAAGGGGAGACAGAAGAGTGAGGGGAGGGGGAGAAAAAAAGTAGGGGAAGGAGAGCGGAGAAAAAAAAAGTGAGATGAAGGAGAGAGAAAGGAAAAAAGTGAGAGGAAGGGGGGGATCAAGAGAGAAAAATTGAGCGAGGAAGGGAGGGGGGGAAAGAGAGATGGAACGAATGAGGAAGGGGAGAGAGATGGAAAAGGGGGAGGAGTGAGATGGAGTGAGGGGGGGGGGGGAGGGAGAGAGAGAAGGAATTGGTGAGTGAGGGAGAAAAGGATAATCGGTGGGGGGGGAGGGGGGGGAAAAGAGAGAGATGAGGGGAAAGGGAGAGACAGAGAAAGGAACAAGGGAGGAGAGAGAGAAAAATTGGAGAAAGGGAAAGGGGAGGGAGGGGAGAGAGGGAGAAATTTGGAGAGAGAGGGGGGGGGGGAAAGGAGAGAGAAAGAGTAGGGGCATATAATAACTGTAAATAGACCACGTGGCCCCCAAGCCCAATTTAGAACAAAAACAGCGGGGCGTAGATGCGATTTTCTGACCCCCTGACCCGACAGTTGTGTCAATCCGGCTCGCGGTCATGTTATTGCACATGGTGACCGCAGACTTTTCCCCTAAAGAAAAACATGGTGGTTCCCCCCTTTACATTGTTGTGACCCTTGAAATTTGCTACCATTACTGCTCATTTATAGGGGGTCATGGGTTTTACAATCTGGTGGCAGTGGAGTCGCGCTCCTTTGGGCTCGCAGACGAACGCCAACTTCCCAAGAAAAAATTCGCCCTTCCCCAAAGTCATGTCTATAAAACCACTAAGTAAGTTTTGGGGGGGCCTCTTATTTTTTTCCCCTTTTTTCTTTTCCCCCTAATGTGTTAACCTTTGGGGTTTTTTTGGTAAAAATGCAAGTTACAGCAAATTTAATTTTTTTAGTAAGTTAGGATCCCCCCACAAAGGCACGGTATGCCCATATAACCCGTGGTTTCGTGAAACGCCAAAAACTCCGCTCCGACCTTCCCTAAAACCGAAAGGGATCGTTCGATCACAACTTTGAGTCGGGTGACCTGCAGTTATGTCCGTTAAAAATGTAGGGCTAGAGTTTAAAATAGAATCATTATTTGCTTTTTAATCCCCCCTTCCACCAACTTTAAGTCACTGCTTTTTTGGGTAATTCAAAGCAGTGTGTGTTCGTGTAGTAGATCCCCATAGGGAATGTCTTGAGCGCCATTACCGTAAGCGAAGAGAGCAGGTTATTTAGATTTTCGGCTCTTTTCGCTTCAATGTATGGCTTTTGGGTATAAAATCCCCGTCGATGAAGTTAACTCATACTAGACATGGCTCCCTCAGCAGTCAGATTTTCTGACCCCAAGAAATTTGTTTCCTAAAAAGTTGCGAATTTTTTTTTCACATCTTTCATTAATGCGTACATTCTGCAAATTTATATTGAATTAAATGTGGTATTGAAACAATTTATTAGTAGCATTGCAAATTTACCTCAGTTTTTTAATATGAACATCAATCTTGTGTTTGTGATCATTTTCCAGTGAGGTCCTTTCCCCTTTTATTCACCTGCTGTTGCTCCCCACACACCACACACTCACCCCTCATCCATAGGAAAAAAACCTGAAACCTTTTCTTTATTGGGGTTGTTGCTGTCTTTGTTGCGGCTAAGATCTCTGTAAGATTGTATCTCTTTAGCCCACGATTTTGCCGTCGTGACGAGGAAACTCATACTTAAGTAAAAATTACATTTTTTTCTTCTCGTGCGAAGAGGTTTCAAGCAAATCCTTGCAAATGCTTTTGTCTTTTCCCTTATTACTCTCATATCTATAGAGATGTTGGTATTAAACCCGGGTCTATGCGTTTGTATGACGTCCCCCTCCCTTTTTTCTCATTTTTGTGAAAAAAAACCAAAAAAAAAAAAGTAAAAATTAAAAATGAACTTTAAAAATAAAACAAAAAAATAATTGGCTAGTAGTATTTAAACCCCCCCCTCTTCTCTGTTGTCTTTCTTTTTGTCTTACTATCGGGCCTTATGTTATGTTTGGTTCCCACTATAATAGCAATCGGCCCGATGATAACCGCCCGGGGCCCGAAGGATAAAGGCACCTAGGAGCTGTGGGAAGGACATCCCCAGAAATCGCCATGGCCTGCGACCGGGATTTTTTGTCAGAGCAGTTTTTTAAAGCCACCCCATAATGGGGACGGGCGCTGGCCGAGAACCTAAGCCCAGCGAAGGCCCAGGAACCACCAGCGCAGGTACCATCGCCCCAGGACGACTGAGATCCAGTAAAATAAAGGACTCGTCAGTGGTATAGGGGGCCTGAGAACCCCTGCGGGGATGCCCGTGCCCCGTGAAGTTTACGGGATTGGGGATGACACTGCCGAAAAAAGCCCTGGAGATATCTGTGAGGATTGTGGACGAGGACGCCGCAAGTTAGGCCTGGATGAGGACTACGGGGAAATTTACACTAAACCGAAGTCAAGGAGGACCTGTGCGACTCTCAAGGACGTGTGGGATATCGAGGACGAACAGTTTCACCAAGGCTAAAAGAGAGGACAAAAGGGAGAGCAAACCCCAAAGATGCACCGGAAAAACCCCGCGAGAATGGATGACCAGCCCCGAGGTCCCCTGAAGCAAACTAAAAAGCCCGAGGCGGGGGGCGGGGAAGTAGGGGGCGAGTATATGGCATATACATAAGCTGTACCCAAAAACCATGTGGCTGTTTCCACATCGCCAAGTCCAATTTAAAACCCTCAAATCGTGAGGCGTAGATGACGATTTATCTGACTCGCTGACCCCAAAAGTTCATGTCCAGCTCCCCACGTGGTAAGGGCGGCCTAGCCTTCACCAGCAGGTCGGGCCCGACAGTGGCGCCAATTTACGCTTTACCCCTAACTCGTTCGGTGTTTCCCCCATGTTGTACTCTTTTCAGTAAAGAGTCGCCGTTATACCAAACGTACCCTGCTAAACTATTTTAAAAGGGTTTTGAGCCCGTTTTAAAAAAGAAAGGGGGGGAGGGGAAGGAGAGAGAAAGAGAGAAAAGAGGAGAAAGGAGAGAGGGGGGAAAGGGGAGAGAAAGGGGGGGGAAGAGAGAGGGGGAGAAGAGAGAGAGAGAGGGGGGGGGGAAGGGGGGAGAGAGAAAGGGAAGGGGGAGAGAGAAGGGGGGAAAAGAGAGGGAAAGAGAGAGAGAAGAAGGGGGAAGGGAGGGAGGGGGAAAGGAGAGAGGGGGAGGATGGAGACGAGAAGAGAGAGTGATAAATGGAGGAGAGGAGGGGAGGAGGGAGGATGGGGAGGGGAGGGAGAGAGGGATGGAGGGGAGAGAGAGAGGGGGGATGGATGGAGAGAGAGGGAAGGAGGATGGATAGAGAGGAGAGAAGGGAGAGGGGGAAAGAGAGAGGGGGAGAGAATGAAAGGAGACGAGGGAGGAAATGAGAGAGGCGAGAGGATGGAACAAAGAGAGAGAGAAGATGGAACAGGGAGTAGGAGAAAAAACGAGGGGAGTGAGAAGAGGAGCGAGAGAGAGAGAGAGAGATAAAGCGAGGAGAAGAGGGGGGGAGAAAAAAGGGAGAGGAAAGAGAGAGGGAGAGGGGAAGAGAGAGTGAAGCGGGGGAGGAAGAGAGATAAGCGAGGGAGAGAGAAAGAGAAAATGGGAAGGGAGAAAAAGAGAGGGGGGAAAAGGAAAAGAGAGTGAGGGAGAGAGAGGTGTGGGGGAGAGAAGAGAGAGATTGAGGGGAGGGAGAAGGTGAGGGAAAGAGAGAAAGTAGGAAAGAGGAGTGGGGAGGGAGGGAAAAGAGAAAGAGAGGGGGGGGGAGAGAGAGTGAGGGGGAGGGAGTGAAGGGGGAGAGGAAAGAGAGAGAGAGGGGGGGAGAGAAAAAGAGAGGAGGGGAGGAGGAAGAGAGGAAGGGGAGGGGGGGAGGTGAGTGGGGAAAAGAGAAAGAGAGAGAGAGAGGAGGAAGGGAGAGAGAGAGAGAGAGTGAAGGGGGGAGAGAGAGAGAGTTGAGGAGTGAGTGAGAGAAAAGGGGAGGGGGGAGGGGGAGAGAGTGATGGGGGAGGGGGGGGAGAGTGAGGGAGAGTGGGGGAGAGGAGAGAGAGGTGTGGTGGAGAGAGAGAGTGAGGTGGGGGAAAAGAGTGAGGTGGGGGGGAGGGAGAGAGAGAGAGAGAGAGAGAAGGGAGAGTGGGGGGAGAGAGAGAGTGAGGGAGAGAGAGAAGAAGAGCGGGGGAGAGAGAGAGAGAGAGGAGGGAGGAGAGAGAGAGTGGGGAGAGGGGAAAGAAGAGAGAGTAGGGAGGGAGGGAGGAGAGAGAGAGTGAGGGAGAGAGGGAGTGAGGGAGAGATAGAAAAGGAGAGAAGTGAGGGAGAATAAGAGAAGAGAGAGTGAGGGAGAGAGAGAGAGGAGTGGGGGAGAGATAGAAGAGAGAGAGAGAGTGAGGGAGAAGAGAGAGACTGAGGGAGAGAGAGAGTGTGAGGGAGAGAGATAGAGATAGAAAGGAGGGAGAGAGAGGAGAGTGGGGGAGAGAGAGAGAGTGAGGGAGAGAGAGGGGGAGGGAGAGAGAAAGAGTGAGGGAGAGAGGGAGAGAGTGAGGGAGAGAGGAGAGAGGGGGAGAGAGAGAGATAGATGAGGGAAGAGAGGAGAGTGGGGGAAGAAGAGAGAAGAGAGAGTGGGGGAGAGATAGAGAGAGTGAAGGGGGGCAAGGGGGGCAAGAAAGAGAGAGAGTGAGAGAGAGAGAGGGGAGGAGAGAATGAGGGAGGAGAGTGGGGAGAGAGAAGAGTGGGGGAGAGAGAGAGAGGGAGAGAGGGAGAGAGAGAGGGGGAAGAGAGAGAGAGAGTGAGGAGGGAGGGGAGAGAGAGAATGGGGGAGAGAGAGAAGAGAGTGGGGGAGGGAGAGAGAGGGGGGAGGGAGAGAGAAAGAGACTGAGGGAGGCAGAGAGAGAGAGAGAGTGAGGGAGGGGAAGATAAGATTGGAAATTCTTTTTCGTACAGGATTGGATTTTCTTTTTCTTTTACCAGGGACCACGGGCGTTTTCCACGGGATCCAAAGTCCCAAATAAGAACCCCCCGCTCAGCGGGGGGGAGGTCACTTTTTTATCCGACCTGTTTGAGGGGAGTTGTGCAAAGCTACCACCGCCTAAGGTCAGCTCCCCCCTCTCTCCGGGCAGCTGACCGGCCCTCCGCGCGGCCTGTTTATAACTAGAAGTTTTTTTGGTTTTATACGCGTGGTATCAACTCCGAAAAAAAGAGTCAACCCGTTAAAAAGTTAATACCCTCTTTTCCCCTTTTACAAAGGAGATACGCATAGCCTTCTACAAATGGGGCGGGTGGCGCGCGCCCTTTCCCGGCTCGCAGCATGAACGCAAATCTCGAAGAAATCCGCTCGCCCGTTTAAAAGCATGGCAAAAGAAAAAAAACACGAAAAAGTCACGTTTGGGCCCTTTCTTATTTTTTTTCCCTTCCTCCCCCATAATGTTTAACGTTGTTTTTTTTTTTGGGTTAAAAAGGTGCAAATGAAGAAAGGGCACGTTCCCCATTATTCTTCCACTCAGATGTTTTTTCCGTGCGATCGAGTATGTGACAATAAACTGAATTCGTTCGTTTTTAAAGTAATTAATATTTTCTCTCGTTTTTAAGTTTTATATTTTTTCATCTGCAACGAATTTAAGGCGTTCGTGATTTTACTTATCACAAATTTTTCTTTTACTCTTTCCCAAACCCCTCCGCCCGCCCTGCCCCTTCCTTTTTTTTCTTTTGGGTCATTTTGGGATTAGAAAAAGGTTGACCTGACCTCACTTTCTTTTTTCCCGGTCGGGGGGGCGGGGGTAGGGTCAGTGATCATTTTTAAATTTGTTTTTTGGTAAACACGTTTTCGGCGCTAAAACAAAGTATGTAAAAATTTTCATTAAAATTCATTATTTGATATAGGGGACTTCCCCAATCATAGTGCACAAATTGCCCGATATTCCCCCCGGGGTGCGTAAACGCCTAAATAGATCGCCCTCCGTCTTTCGAGAGAAAAAGTATTCTTTCTTTCGGCTCCCTTTGAGGGTGGCCCCGGGGTTACGTCCTTTAAATTTAATGTGGGATAGGGTTTAAGCTAGAACATTTTCGCTTATTAATCACACCTTTCTCCCCTCTTGAAGTCGTTTGCATTTTTGGGGTACCCCCCAACGTTTGTGGATTCGTGAATTATTTTCCTTCGGGAATTTTGCGAGCGCCCTTTACGATACGCAAAAGAGAGCGGGATTTTTTTCCGGTCGAGCGTTTCAGTCATTTTCGGCATTTGGATGGATCCCCCGTTATTGAGTTTTTTTGAATCTGACGTGCAAAGTAAAATGTCCCTCGGCAGTTAGATTTCTTTTCCCCCCGAGAAAATTTGTTTGAAAAAAAATTTGGCGAATATTTTTTTTAGTCCCCATTATTCATGCGTACATTCTGTGATATCTTTAAATTGTTGAATTAATTGGTAGTTGAAATAACGTAAATAGCTACATTGCTAATTTTTCAGTTTTTTTAGTGAACGCAAATTTTCGTGTTGTGATTCATTCTCTGTGTGAGGCACTCTCGTTTCCCCTTATTAACGATAGTGTCACTCAACACGCATACACACACACATTCAGCCCTCCACCCCAAAGGGGATAAAGACATGACCCTTTTCATTGTCTTAGGCCGGCGAAAAAGATTTATCTTTTTAACCCCCAAATTTTTGTCGCGCTGTCTGGTACAAGTTAATCTTTTTTTATCTGGTGCACTAGGGTTTAAAAATAGATTTTCGCGGATCCCCGATGTCTTCCCTTATCAACTCTCAATCTATCAGAGGGGTTTTGGGAGTTCAAAGGTCTATGCGGCCCGTACTGACATTCCCCTTTCTTTTTTCTTTTTTCCCTTTTTGTAAAAAATAAAACACAAAAGAAAAAAAGAAAAAAAATTTTAAAAACCCAACTTAAAAACCCAAATTGTTAGAAAACCCGGCTAGGGGTAATTCCACCCATTTCTTGTTGCCTTTCTTTTCTTACTCTGGCCCTTACGTGTATGACTGGCTCCCCGATTTTATATTGCATCGGACCGACACGGCACCGAGGAGGCCCCTTAGGATGCTGTAAAAGGACGTATCAAAGATCCCCATAGCCCACGGACCAGGATTTTGTCAAAAAAGGTGTTGCTGCCGACCCCCCGTCATCCAGCGAACCAGCCCTTTCCCGCGGTACATCCCCCCAAAATGCTGTCCCCTGGCGGACGCCTGCAGATCGGTCAACTCCAGGAGCTCGTAGCGAGAATCAGCAGCCCCGAGATGCCCCCCTGCCCCGACCCCCGTAATCCGGAGAAGATTAGAAGGTTTGGAGCAAAGGACCGGGGACGGATCTTGAGGACGTTGGCGAGGGGCGCCCCCGGTTAGGCTGGGGCCCGGATACGAGGGGTAAGCGAATCCGAAGTCAAAGGGGACCTTTTGCGAGATTTTTGAGGACGGTTTAACGAGGAGGACAGTTTAAAGAGGACCAGGGGGGATTTGGACGACAGGGACGAGAACCACGAAAAAAGGACCAGGGGCGCCGCACGAGAACGGACGACAGCCCAAATTAGGTCCCCCTGAAGGGGCCTCGAGGGGGGCGCGAGTGGGGCCGGGCAAAAAAGGGCACCCGACAGGATGGGTAATTCCCCAGTGGCCCGTGGCGCCACGGGATAAAGCCCAAATAAGAACCCCCTACAGGGGGATACATTTTATTTTTGACCTCGTTTACCCGGGAGTTCCCCTGCAAACTTTAACCACCGGGGTTTGGGCGCTCCGACCCCCCTCCACAGCTGACCGTGACCTCCCCGCGGCCGATTTAACTAACATCTTGTGGTTTTTACTGGGGTATCAAACCCCAGAAATAAAAAGTCAAACCGTTAAAAAGATAACACCCTCTGTTCCATTTTTAAGGATGAAGCCTTTTTTCAGAGAGAGAGAGAGAGAGAGGGAGAAGAGAGAGAGTGAGGGGGAAGAGAGAAGAGAGGTTTAGAGAGAGAGAGAGTGAGGGAGAGAGAGAGGAGAGAGGAGGGGGAGTAGGGGGAGAGAGAGAGAGTGAAGGGGAGAGAAGAGAGAGTGGGGGAGAGAATAGAGAGGAGGAGGGAGAGAGAGAGAGAGAGGAGTGAGGGAGAGGAGAGAGAGAGGGAGAGGAGAGAGAGATGGGGAAGAGAGAGAGGAGAGAGAGAGAGAGAGAGTGAGGGGAGAGAGAGAGGAGAGAGAGGAGAAGAGAGGAGTGAGGGGGAGAGGGGAGAGAGAGAGAGAGAGAGAGAGAGGAGGGAGGGAGAAAGAGAGGGAAGAGAAAGAGGTGAGGGGGAGGAAAAGAGAGTGAGGGGGGAGAGAGAGAAGGGGGAGAGGGAGAGAGAGGAGAGGGAGGGGGGAAGGGGAGGAGGGGGGGAAAGAGAGAGAGAGAAGGGAGGGGGGAGAGAAAGAGGGAGGAAGGGGAAGGGGAGAGAGAGGGAGGGAGGAAGAGAGAGGGGGAGGGGGTGAGAGAGAGGTGGAGAGAGGAGAAGAGAGAGAAAAGAGAGAAGTGAAGAAAGAGAGAGAAAGATGGGGAGAGGGAGAGGGGGGGAGGGGGAGGGGGAGAGAGAGAGTGAGGGGGGGAGAGAGAGACGGAGAGAGAGAGAGAGAGAGGAGAGAGTGAGGGAGAGAGAGAGAGAAGGGGTATGAGGGAGAGAGAGAAGTGAGGAAGAGAGAGAGAGTGAGGGAGAGAGAGAGAGAGTGAGGGGGAGAGAGAGAGAGGGAGGGAGAGAGAGAGAGAGAGAGAGTGAGGGGAGGGAGATAGAGAGAGAGAGAGTGGGGAGGGAGAGGGAGAGAGTGAGTGAGGGAGAGAGAGAGAGAGTGAGAGAAAGAGAGAGAGTGAGAGAAAGAGAGAGAGGGTGAAGGAGAAAGAGGAGGGGGGGAGAGAGAGAGGAGTGAGGGAGAGAGAGAGAGTGAGGGGGAAGAGAGAGAGTGAGGAGAGAGAGAGTGAGGGAGAGAGAGAGAGGGAGGGAGAGAGAAGGAGGAGTAAGGGGAGAGATAGAGAAGAGAGAGTGGGGGAGAGAGATAGAGAGAGAGAGACAGGGGGAGAGATAGAGAGAAGAAGAGGGGGGGGAGAGGAGAGAGTGAGGGGAGAGAAGAGAGTGAGGGAGAGAGTAGAAGAGAGGGAGGGAGAGAGATAGAGAAGTGAGGGAGAGAGATAGAGAGAGAGAGGGGGGGGAGAGAGAGAGTGAGGGGGGAGAGAGAGAGGTGAGGGGGAGGGAGAGGAAGAGAGAGAGAGAGTGAAGGGGGAGAGAGAGGGGTGAGGGAGAGAGAGAGAGGAGGGGAGAGAGAGGTGAGAGTGAGGGGAGGATAGTAGATGAGGGGGAGAGAGAGAGAAGGTGAGGGGGGGGAGAGAGAGTGGGGGGGGGGGAGGAAATGTGTGAGAGAGAGAAGGAGTGGGGGAAAAAGAGAGAAGAGAGGGGGAAGAGGGAGGGAGAGAGAGGAGAGGAAGAGAGAGAGAGAGAGGTGGGAAGAGAGAGAGAGAGAGAGGTGGGAGAGAGAGAGATTGGGAGAGGAGAGAGTGTGAGAGAAAAAGAGAGGGAGAGAGAGGTGGGGGGAGAGAGTGTGAGGGAGAGAGAGAGAGAGAGAGTGAGGGGGGAGGAAGGGGGAGAGAGAGAGTGGGGGGAGGGGGGGGGAGTGAGAGAGAGGGAGAGGAAGTAGGGAGAGAGAGAAAGAGAGAGAGAGAGAGAGGAGAGAGGGAGAGAAAGGGGAGAGAGAGAGAGAGAGGGGGATAGAGAAGAGAGGGGGAAGATGAGAGAGGGAGGGGGAGAGATAGAGAGTGAGGGGGGAGAGAGAGAGTAGGGGGGAGAGAGAGAGAGGAGAGAGTGAGGGAAGGAGAGAGAGAGTGCGGGGAGAGGGGAGAGAGAGTGAGGGGAGAGAGAGAGAGTGAGGGGGGAGAGAGAGAGTGGGGGAGAGAGAGAGAGAGGGAAGGGGGGAGGGAGAGAGAGAGAGGGGGTGGAGTGAGAGAGAGAGAGAGAGAGAGAGAAGTGAGGAGGGGGGGGAGTAGGAGAGAAGAGAGGAGAGAAGGAGTGAGTGAGTGGTGAGTGAGTGACTGAGGGAAGAGAGAGAGAGAGAGAGAGGAAGGAAAAAAGGAAAGAGGAGAGAGAGAGAGAGAGAGAAGAGAGAGAGAGAGAGAGAGGGAGAAAATTGGAGTAGAGGGAGAATGATGATGAGAAAAAGTAAAGAGAAGTTACGAAGGACACGAGAATAGAAAGAAGAAAAGAGAGGAGGAAAAAAAAAAACTAAAAAAATGACTTGGATGAAAAAACAAGGAATGTTAAGTATTGAGAGTAAAGAAAAAAAAAATTTGGATGAATAAAATCAGGGCACTTTAATCCTGTGTGGAGTCCTGTGCAATATTCCTTTTTCCGCGACTACACAATTCAATGATTTTTATCCAAGTGTTTAGCCAGATAGATATGTAAAGGGTTTAAATACTTATTAAACCCTTAAACAACAGTATCTTTTAACCTATATTTTAAATTTTGCTACCAATTTTTTTAATGGGTTGACCAAATAGGGTTTTTTAATTTTAGATAATAACTTTTTTCTTTTGCATAGCTCAGGGGTTTTTGATTTTTACATTAAAACCAGAAAATTTCATAAGTCTGAGTTTTCGACTGCAATTAATTCCCAGATTTTGTACCGGGGTTTTAGGGAAACCCCTTAAAAAATTTTAATAAATCCTTTAACATTAGAATTTCTAGAAAAATTTTAGTTTATTAATCAGCAAGTACAGCAAATGTGCACTGATATTTTTTTTCCTACAAATTTGTTTTATTGTGTTATATTAATTTTAAAATAAAATACCTCCAAAACTTTTTGTTGGAGTTTTACATAAACATAAATTTTAAGAAACCTTTTCCCAAACGTAATTATAAAAAATATAATTTTTTACCCCTTGAAAAAAAGCAGAAAAACACTAAGCACTTTCGTACATTTCTTTTCGGGGGAAATGGTTCGATCATGCTTAAAAGCACTTGAGAATATTTCAACAGAAGATAAGAGTAAAAAGTATCAGAAAGCAAGATTTTTAATTAAAGGGTTTTGCAAACACTACCGATGTGTCAGAAATTGTGAAAAAAGGGATAAAAAGAAGGGATGCACTTATCTCAATCCCCGTTCACTTGAAAAAAAATAAAAAGCATAGCAAATAAAAAACCAAATATTTATTTTATTTTAATTTTCTTAATGTTCCCAAGGTCGATACAAATCCTGCGTAATCGACAGTCACTTGACTGAATTAGCATTTCTTTTATTTAATACAAGAAAAAACAGGGTGGAGAGATACAAGTTTTTTTATGCATTATCAAAGAGAAATTTTTTATATAACAAAAAACGATGAAGTATCAAAAGAACGGCTAAAAACAAGAACAAGTCACGCCAAGACAAAAGGGGGATCCTAAGGTTTAGCTTGTCTTTGGGCACAAGAGAGAGACAGAGAAAAAGAGAGAGAGAGAGGAGGACCATAATAATGGAGAGGATTTTTTTATTTTTTTTTCTCGGGGAGAGTTCATGGGCCCTGAAAGGGGGACAACACCGGGAAATCTGTGAACACTACCCCCTGTGGCGCTTTAGGGGCCGAGAGCATCAGTCATTCGACTTCCGTCTTTTTTCCTCTTTATCTTCTTTTCGGGTTTCTCTTCATCGTCTTTGACCCCCTTTGATTTACCCTCTTCCTTTCCCTCATCTCTGTTATGCAGGTTTTTCAGCTAAAAAAAAAAGTAAAACCTCAGAAAAAATGAAATAGTGGAAAATGAAAATAAATGAAAATAAGAGTTGGGGTCAACATGTACCCCTTATTTGCAAAATTCTTAAAATTTTTAAAAAATAAATGGATAGAAAAAATAATAAAACATAGTTAGTTAAAACCCTGTAAAAAAATAAAATTAAGTTTAGTTTTGGTATTCTCAAAAGAAAAAAAGCATGCCATCAATACGAAACAATCACATCTTGAACTCAAATGTTCTTAAAATTTTTATAGAAAAAACACAGAACAGATTAAATTTTAAATGTTAGTTTCCATGGTGGTGTCCGAAAAATTGGGAGAAAAACCCATGCATTTTACACACTGTTGCAAAAATTGTTAAATCCACTACGTAGTTTTTTTTCTAGGGATCAAACCCACACAGCCTTTGCGTTTGGTCCACAAGCAACGTACCTACTTCCCCTGCCCCTTTTGTTTTTTGGCCGGGGTTTTGGCTGACCACCAGGGGAGGTGTTTTAGTAGGGGCAGGGCAGGGGCAGAGGGGTAGGTCTTGGGCTGGGGCTGGGGTGGACAGAGGGGGAGGGGTGGGGCGGGCCTGGGCAGGGGCGGGGCTGGAGTGGGGCCTGGGCAGGGGCAGGGGGAGGGGCTGGAGTGGTGCCTGGGCGGGGGTGGGTGGTGCCGGCGGGGCAGGAAAACCCTTTTCAGGGGTGGGGGCTGGTCTCGAGCAGGGGGAGGGGGGAGCTGGTGCCTGGGCAGGGGCAGGGCCTTTGCTGAGGTGGTGCCTGGGCAGGGGGAGGAACCTTTGAGGTGGGTGTGGGGCTTGAGTGGGGCAGGGGCAGGGGCTGGGCTGGGGCTTGAGTGGGGCAGGGGGGGAGGGGCGGTCCGAGGAGGGGGAGGAACCTTTGCTGGGGTGGGGTGGTTTGAGCAGGGGCAGGGCGGGGCTGGGGGGCCTTAGCTGTGCCGGGCATAGGGCAGGGAGGGGCTTGGGTGGAGCAGAAAAAGGGGTTGGGCTGGAGCAGAAACAGGGGAGCTTTTTTCTTGGTTCCTCCTTTTCTGGGCAGGGAGGGGGTTCCTTCTTGGGCTGTCCTTTGCAGGGGCAGGGGCTCTTTTGGGGTTCCCCCTTTGCTGGGGGAGGGGGTTCTTTTGGGTTCCCCTTTGCTGGGGGAGGGGGTTCTTTTTTAGGTTCCTCCTTTGTGGGGGAGGGGCAGGGGGTGGGGCTTCCCTTTTTAGGGTTTCCTCCTTTGCTGGGGCAGGGGTGGGGCTTCCTTCTTAGGCCCCCTTTGCTGGGGCAGGGGCGGGGCTTCCTTCTTGCTGGGGCAGGGCTGGGGCTTCCTTTTTTGCTGGGGCAGGGCTGGGGTTCCTTTTTTGGGCAGGGGCAGGGGTTTCCCTTTTTTAGGTTCCTCCTTGTGGGGCAGGGGCAGGGGCGGGGCTTCCTTCTTGGGTTTCCCTCCTTTGCGGGGCAGGGGCAGGGGCTTCCTTCTTAGGTTCCTCCTTGTGGGGGCGGGGGCAGGGGCTTCTTCTTGTGGGCAGGGTTTCCTTTTAGGTTCCTCCTTTGCTGGGGCAGGGGCTGGGGCTTCCTTCTTAGGTTCCTCCTTTGCAGGGGCAGGGGCTTCCTTCTTAGGCTCCCCCTTTGCACCTTTTTCTTGTTTTTTGGGGGGCCTGCTTTTCAGGAGCCTCTTCCTTTGGTTTTCTTCCTTTAGCAGGAGCGGGAAAGTCTCGCCCTTTCTCTTTGGCAGGTGCACATCTTTTCTTCTTTAGCAGGGGCTTCTACCTTATATCTTTGGCAGGAGTGGTTCGACCTAAATCAACTCGGGTACATCATCATCTGCCTCTTTACTCTCACCAGCAACTGCAGATTTCTTGGCCTCTGCATTTTGCAAAGATATGAGATGGAGTTTTGGGGAAAATCAATAAAGGATAATTTAAAATACAATAAGGTCTGGCATTTGTCTCCAGGCATATATTTGATGGTCATGAACTGTAAACTAACCATCTTGCAATGCCATAGCAAGGGATTTTTTTTTTCTGTGATACATATTTATCACTACTTTTAACCCCAAAAAATAATACAGTTCCAATCTTAAACTGTAGCTGTATATGCTAATGTGTGTGTTGTGTGTTTGGGGTGTGTGTGTGTGTGTGTGTGTGTGTGTGTGTGTGTGTGGGGTGTGTGTGTGTGTGTGTTGTGGTGTGTGTGTGTGGGGTGTGTGTGTAAATTCATCTTAAAAATCCAATAGCATTTCAATAAACAAATAAATGCTTCACACAAACTAATCAGTTACTTTAATGACAGGCATTTCTTAGACTTCCTCTCTGGATCATATCACACTAAAAAGACAATAAATCAACACTGGTTTTGCTGTTCTTTATAAAACACTGCCCCAAAACATACAAAAAACTTTTAATTCCAATATAAAAAAAGCTTCCATGTCACTCACTGTCTTAGATACAAGTACCTAGAAAGGATTAGGATATAGATGAGGATGGAATAATATGGAAATATACAATTTTGGCATTGCACTTTGGCATGCAATTGTGTTCATTTCTAGTATTACAATTCTCTGCCTGGGTTTCCCACTAGATGTCACCTTTTTCTCAGTCAGAAAAAAATAATTAATAATATATAGGTAAATATACTCAACCAATCTTGACATGTGCAGGGATAATCACAAAAAACGTAGAAGGGGGAGGGGTAATTTTAAAAACCATTTAAATGCATATAGTCTACAGGCCCCCAATGTGTGTTTGGGCAGAATTTGAGGAATCAGAGATGCACCTCATTGGTTTAATCCACTCATGACAGGATCCTCACTGTCATACCAAGGGCATGTGCCTGAGATCTTGTGCCTACTTTTAGAGGGCCATTTTTCCTCAATGAACAAAGCAGGGCCATATTAAGCAATGTTTTACAATGCAATTAAAAGCAGGTTTTACCACACTCAACTGGACATCCCCCAATGTTGGTGATAGTTTCACCAAGATAGGATGTATCTGGCTTTGAGTGGCTTAAAACAACACCTCATTATGGTCAGCAAAGATCCTTGAAGCTAATAATGAAAAGTAAGTGATAATAGAGCCTTCACTATAAGCTGGACATCTTTACCTGGGCAATATAAATTGCATAAAGAAAGCTTTTACACACCAGCATTTGGATCTAAACAGATAAATGTTTAGATCCAAATGTTTTAGAAGATTGTGTGCACCTCAGACCAACTATTTACTATAAATGTGGAAAAGGTATATTTGAGGCTATGAATAGGGGTTTCCAATAAATCATAAGATGGACAAAACAAGTAGTAACATTTGAATCAGGTGAATATTTTGCATTTAATAACAATGCTTTAATTATATTTAGGATTATATGTGTGGCATAGCACATTTAGTAGAGCACTGGTCCTGGGCCCCCACCCCATCACCCCTTCTCAGCTGACTCAGTCAGAGTCCTTGCTTCATAAGAGGGTTTTTAACTTGGCCTTTTATTGCATCAGAACAATGCTATTAATTTATCATTGCCATTTCATAACCTACTGACATGGTATAAAATTATATAGAATTAAAAATTCTTTAACCCTGTATTACTGAAAGCCATGATCAAAATAAAAACCAAAGTTGGCATAAAAAAAGTATTATCCTGAACATGGGTTCCAAACATTGTCAACCATTGATGTAATATGTCTTGTATTGTGGCAAAATTTCCAACCCCCAAGGCAATTCATTTTCAGTGTATAGTAAAAATTTTTGCATTTTGCACTCACTGTCTCTGTCTTGCTAGTGCTTCAAGTCTTCAACAAGCTCTGGGACATCGTCGTCATCATCATCAGCACCTCCAGAAGGTACACTACCTGCTTTAAAAATTTATTTGCATTGAAATAAAAGGCACACATACAGAGTATCATGTTTTTGTCAATAAAAACAAGATATCTTTTTTTGATACATTTACAGATCATTCATCAATAAGAATGAGGGTTCTTGTAAAAATTAATGTACAGTAAAGGTTTCTATGGTAATTGATTCCCTACATATATGTAAACTTCCACAAAATAAGAACAAAAATATTACAAGCATTTACGGATGAGGCAAGTCGCTTGGGGTGGTTGAAGCCTTCTGCACCCAAGTGGTTAGGATGCCCGGGAGCATTTCTGTGATCTGTTTGTTGTCTGCGGGCCCAGACACAGCAAAGGTTTGGCATTTAGGGAGGGGCCCGGACCTTGGGGTTGTTGAAATGAATGACTGTTCCATCGTCCTTGATCATGTTTACCTGAAAAAGATTTTAAAAACTGAGGAAAATGGGAGGGGGCCCAAAAAGGAGGTAAGAGTAACTATAGCTAAAAAAAAGTTTAGAGTGGAAAGCCAATTCTATTAAATGCAAATAGTTTTATTAACTTTGGATTAAATTAAATTACATATTGCCACTCACAGACTAACTCTTGACAATCTACAAAAGTACAATACATACCTCCTCAATACCAGAAATGTTATTGACTGTGAGCTTCTTGAGGGAGCTCTGTAATTCTTGTCATCGGTGGCAGAGGAGCGGTGTACAATCTTCTTCTTCCTTCGCACACTACCCTTACCACCAATGCGCACCTGCTGCTGCATCCTTGCTAGCTTTTCCCGATTCATTTTGGCCTTAAAATGTATAAGGGTTTTATTTTCCTTTCCCTTATTTAACTAAAAAGACAAAAAGCATTCAAAATCAAAAAGAACCGTAATAAATATTGCTAAGTGTTTTTCATAAAAATATTTTGCGACATCTTTGGGTACATGTTTATATAAAAATGACACACTCCCCTCCCTTATGCAGCATTAACCCATGGTGAAAGGCAATTCTCCATACTAAAACCCAAACCAGACATGGCACACTCATTGGGCTAAAAATCAAAAGTGCCGGGGGAAACAGGCTTACCCCCACTAAGTGTGTATATTTTGCTGTGCCATACATGCTTTTCCATTAAGTCTAACCCTACTTTTAGGGGCTGGGTGGATATCCACATTAAAAGGCATTTGAGACAATTTCTTACAAAAAAAAATAATTAGATAATCAAATTAGGTGAAAAAAGGCTTTTCATGTCCCCTTTTCTGTGTCAATTCTAATTTATTATTATTATTTATTTTTTTTATTAATGTGGTATTTTAAAAGTAAAGACGCCCCTCACAAGACCAAGTCCTAACACCACATCAGAAAATACATTAAAAAATCCGTTTTTCGCAGTGATTGGGTATGCCTTTGGCACTGCCCAAAGGGAGGTTAGCATATCCAGCAACATAGCCCTGTACCCATGTCCTCTTAACGAAAATCTTAAATTTGTCCTGGCACAGTGGGTTGTACCATAAAAAGTTACCAATAAAGTTAATCATGGATTAATTTAAAATACACACACACACTGCTAGGGGAAATTGAAGATGATATCCTTGTAGAGGACAGAGTTGCAGTCACCATACAGGAAATAATCTGCCACAAATAAAAGAAAAATCAGGGACGTGTCACTCAGACTAAGAGGGGAAATGGACACTGCCATCTTAAAAAGCATAAGAAATATTCGTAAAACAGGTACCGCTGCTGCAGCCTCATGTTTACAGCAAAATGTACAAAATATCCACTGCATAATCGCCAAAGACAAAGTCCATAAAAACCTCACATACATTTACCATGAAATGACAAAATGCCCTGCTGTGCATAGTATTGGAACAAAAGTGGGGCAGCTAGTCCAGATACTTTAGAACATAATCAGTTTTTGCAAAAAATGATATTATAATTTTTAATGTTATTTAAAATATATTATATGGCTCTATTTACTATATGACAAAGAAACATACAACCATTTTTTGAAAACTTAATGTTGCACCATTTTGGGAGGTTGGTACCACATGAAGCTTCCCAACAGTTGTTTCTATGTATTACAGATTTCAGTAATTACAATAATCATATATTAATTACTCATCCCATATATATATAGGAATAGGAATTTTGTCAGCACCATGGGTTGGCGACAGACCTACATGCCCCCAGAAAACGAGTCATTTAATAACCGCAAATTCAGTAATTTGGGTGCGCCCTCCTTCAAATATGTAGGCCTACGTATATAAATACACAATATAGGTTTATACAATTATATGTACATAAATAATTTTCAAATTATTTGTGTGTGTTTTGGGGGGATTTGAAGTTTACCATCATCCATTACCCTTTGCCAAGTTGGTAATCCTGACCTTCCTGTAGTCAAAGAGTTTTAAGCAATTGTGAAATGACAGTTGTGATGGTTGACATTCCAAGTTGGGTTGGGCACTTTCCCAGGGGGGGGGGGGGGGGGGGGCGCCCCGCCACACAAGGAATTCTGTTTTAAATTGTAATTAAGCCTGCATTAGATGTACCAACCACTCCCTGTTTGAATCTCCAGGGAAGGGGCTTACCATGTAGTTTAAAAGTCTGCAAGGCAGGCATCCTGCACCCTTCCCTGGGGGTCGAATTACGGGGTGCACACCAGCATTTTTAAAAATTTAATAATCCCACAACACCCTCACAAAGCAGAATCCTTCTCTAAATTGGCAAAAAAAAAAAAGGACCCCCATCAAAGATCGAAGC
>NC_051389.1:59278615-59279877 GCF_015228065.2 Penaeus monodon | reverse complement strand
GGGCCCCCCCGGAGGGGGGGGTCACTTTTATTTTTCCCACCTCTTTGACCGGGAGTTTGCGCCAGAAAAAATAGGGTTTAAGGTCAGATTTTTCCCCTTGCCCCCTTTCCGGGCGGGCGCCCCACAGCGGGACCCGCGCAGCGCTTTACCACCAGGCGTAGTGGGTTCACTCTTTATGTGTGTTTTGAGTCCCTGTCAGCCACTGTACTAGAGTACCTATAGCCGTAGCAATATAGGATGTGCATAATTCTATTTCTGTTACCAGTGGACCACGTGGCTGGTCACCACGCGGATCCAAAGTCCCAAATAAGAACCACCCGCTCAGCGAGGGCGGAGGTCACATTTTATATTTCACCTCGTTTGACCGGGAGTTCGTGTTAAGCACCCAACGCGGTAAGGTCAGCTCCGCCCTCTCTCTCCGGGCTAGCTGGCTGTGACCAACATACCGCGATTACCCCTATAAATAGGCATGTCGCTTGTGTTCCTGTGTCAACTCTTAGAAATAAAGAGTGAAGCCGAATACCAGTATCAATACCCCTGCAAGCCAATGTAATTGGGTTCCATACCCATTATAGTTATGTATACTGTAACAAGGAAGGATGTGGCTGTGTGTTTTGTCAGAGAGAAAGGTGGTTCTGGTTAACACCAGTTATTATGAACAGGCATTACTTAGGTGGAGAGGTTTGCATAACAGAGTTCACTAATATTGAAATTGGGATGAGTCTGACTTCACCACCACTACATTTAATAAAGAAGTATTACCCCAGAGTCTGCAGATAGAAGGGGAATGTCAGATGTCCCCACTCTTTTGATCAGGTGTTTTGTCAGCATGCCAAGAAGAGGTGTTATTACATTCCATAGAATGGTGACTGCATGGAGACAGTACCATAATGGGCTCATGCTGTGGCACCAAGTTAGAAGGCTTGGTCTCACTCTGGAAGGATTGATCATCTTGCTGGGTATGTTTGGCATCCCTTGGTGTGAGGTGCTTGATGTGAGACATAGGTACTGCTGTGGTTTCCTTAACAAGTTATTCTTATGTTTGTGTTGACCAAGCTGAGCTGTGAGAGAACTAGAGAGTCAGAGTGTGTGGACTGCTGATAAGGCTTTAGAAGAACATGTACCTTTTTCAGGGAACTGCATTTATCCAGGACATTTTCCTGCTTATCATATGGTAAAGCAGCAAAGATGGAGCAGAGAATTAAATGTGTATGAAAGACATCACTGAGAGCACAAGTCACTTGTCAAATGCATGATGAACA
>NC_051389.1:59261115-59263615 GCF_015228065.2 Penaeus monodon | reverse complement strand
AAGGGGAAGAGAGAAGTGAAGAAGAGAGAGAGAAAGAGTGGAAAAGAGAGAGAGTGGGGGAAAAGAGAGAGAAGAGAGAGAGGATGAGATATAAGATATTATTTTTATCATGTAACATCTAAATTCCTCTCAATTTCACCAATCTCCGTTGAGCTCGGTATCAGGAATAACAAATTTGGAGCGAACGATTTGTACAAAAAAATGATCAACCCAACATGAAAATTTGGGGATCATATTTTTGCTTTGAAAAAGATGATTTAAAACATAATCGGATTACGAATAAAATCTGTAACTGCAGTACAGGGCTTTAAACCTCTACTTCTCGACACGCTTTTGACGCAAGGATACGATAGCTCCCGCAAAAAATAGAAACGATATATGATACGTGTAGTTTCATGGATTTTTTTTTTCTTTTTTCTTTTTCTTATGGAAGGATTTTTTTTTAAGTCTCTATTTTCGCTTTTCTTTCCATTTCATAACCCGCTCCTTCGCTCTCTCCTCTCTCTCTCTCTCTCTCCTCTCTCCCTCTTCCCCTTTTCCACCTCCTTCCCTCTCTCTCTCTCCTCTCTCCCCCCTCTCCTCCTCTCCCCCCCCTCTCTCCTTTTCTGTGTCCCCAACCCCCTTCCTCCTTTTTTCGCCCCGCCCCCCCACTCTTCGGAACACGAAAACCTAATGGGCGGGTTTAACCCCGCGGCCTGCCAGGCCCGTTGGAAAACCAGGCCCGTTTTTTTTTTCGGCGGTTAAAAAGGGAAAATTTTTCCCAGCGTTTTTGGGAAAAGCATTTTTTCTTTTTTGGGTTTAGGAAAAGAGGGAAAATTTTCCTTTAAAATTTTTTTATTCGTTTTTGAGAAGCGTTTCTTATTTTTTATTTTAGGGTTTAGAAGATACTCAGGACCAGAAAATCGGTTTCAAATTTTAAAGAATTTTTTTTTTTCCCCAAAGTTTTCAAACGTTTTCCTTTGGGGCCTTTTAAAAACCCATTAACGCGGCTTCAAAAAATGGGTTAAAGAAGATATATGATTCAAAAAAAACTGGTTGGGGGGGTCCGATCACCGCCCAGATTTTTTTTTCCGTTATCTTTTAAAGTTTTTTTTTCAAAAAATTTTTCCAAAAAAAAAAATAATCTTTTCCCATTGTTACCCATGACGGGAATATTTTAAACAAGATCTAAGGGAAAAAACCCCCCATTTTTATGTCTAAAGATCTTTTGGGGCGGCGATGATCACGCACCCCAAAAGGAAAACATTTTTTGCCCGTTTTTTTTTTTTTTTTTTTTTTTCTTTTAATGAATTTCCTCGTTGATCATCATCATCAGATTATTATTATTATTATTATTATTATTATTATTATTATTATTTTCATTATTTTTATTATTATTATTATTTTCATTATTCTTATTATTATTATTATTTTCATTATTTTTATTATTATTATTATTATTAACATTATTATTATCATTGTTGTTACTATTGGTATTATTATTATTGTTACTATCATTACTGTTATTATTATCGTTACCATTATTACTGTTAGTGTAAGTGTTATTATTATATTCATTATTTATTATTATTATTATCATTATTATTGTTATTATTATTATTATTATTATTGTTGTTGTTGTTGTTGTGATTACTATTATCATTATCATTATTATTAGCGTTGCTGTTGCTATTGTTATTATCACTATCAATGTTGTTGTTATCATCATCTCTGTAATTCTTCGTGTTATTATTATTACCGTAGTTGCTGTTATTCTTCTTTTTCTTCTTATCCTTTATCTTCTTATCATTATTATCGTTATTATCATTATCATTACTATTAATTTCATTTGTTAAAGTTCTTATTATTCTTATCATCATCATTATCATTACTATTATCATTATCATTATCATACTTATTCACAAAATATTTATCAACATATATCATACATACGCATATATGCGGCATACATGCACAGTCACAAACATTCACACGCACTTATTTATACATGTGTGTATATGTGTGTGTGTATATATAATATATATATATATATATATATATTATATGTGTGTGTGTGGTGTGTGTGTGTGTGGTGTGTTTGTGTGTGTGGTGGTGTGGTATGTGTGTGTATGTGTTGTGTGTGTGTATGTGTTTGGGGTGTATGTGTGTGTGTGTGGTGTTTTGTGTGTGTTGTGTGTGTGTTGTGGTGTGTGTGTGTGTGTGTGTGTGTGTGTGTGTGTGTGTGTGTGTGTATTATATACATATATATATATATATGTATATATATATATATAGATAGATAGATAGATAGATATACACACACGCACAGTGTATAACAGATATTAGTAAGTATAAATATATACATAGAACTACATTCATAAGTACACATGAGCATGCACACATACATAAAAATAGATATGCACAGCTCATATCACCAAACCGCAGGTGCATTTATTGACAATCTTCCGAGCCGGAAAAAACAGCGGCCCCGGCGGTGCAAAGGCTTCACGGAATCCCCCCG
>NC_051389.1:59233615-59256115 GCF_015228065.2 Penaeus monodon | reverse complement strand
CGCTCCTCCTGCGCCTCCTCCCGGGCCGGGCCTTGCCCGCGATTCCGCCGACTGTGCCTTCCCGCGCCTCCTCGGGCAACGTGGCGCCTCGCTATTTTTAAGCCCCGCTGCCTCGAGGGCGGGAAGGGCTCGGTCGGGGCCTTGGGTCACTCTTCGGGGCCACTTGGGCCATTTGGGCCATTGGGTGCGGGGGGCCAGTTGGGCCATTGGGTGCGGGGGGGGGGGAATCGTGCGAGGCCGTTGGGGTGTCCGTCATCGGGGCATAATTGCCTCCCTGTGAAGGCGCAGTTGGCGCAGCGCGAGCCCGTCTGGTTCGGGAGAATTTTCCGTGTTAAGAGGCAGGGTTCTTCTGCTGACCAGAGAACAAGGTTTAGTGGTTAGGTTAATTAGAAATGAATGATTACACTAGTTACAAGTTCCCAAAAGATCTATTTTTGTGCAAAGCTTGCATTTTGTAGTAAATTAGAGCCTAGGAAGGCCTCATGAGGGCCACGTGCCTTTGGTGCTCTCGCGAAGGCCAGCAACCCCAGCCAGCATGACCAGGGCGAACGGAGGCCGGACGGGCGATCATCCGGTGACCCCAGGGGAGCTGCGGCCCTCTTCAGTGCAGGTGGTGGTGGTTTGTCAGGTCTCGCTGGGCAAAGGTTAGGCATGGACGGCCCTCTCGTGAGGGATTGCCAGCGGCACTTGTGCAGATGTGTTAACGTGCACATCATTCAGGACGGAAATGGGTTTGTGGGGATCTAGTTGCTTTGTTATGCTTAGGCCAAAGATATTTCGTAATTACGGATTCTACGAAACTGAACATGAATAATGATACGTCATTGACATACGCTATCAGGATGGGCATTTTCTTTCCTAATATAAATGGTTTGAATTTTGAAGCATTCTGCACAGTTTCTAGAGTGGTATTGTGGGAAAATGTTGGGAGAAAGGTCTAGAGGGAATGGATTTCAAGTCGCCAGCAGAGCCTCTGAAAAATTTTTCCACGTGATATTGGTGTTCTGTTCAAATTCTTTTAAACTTTGGTAATTATCCCGAGTAGAATTAGCAATTGTGGTCAGATAAGGAACTAGTTCAAGGTTGATTCTGCTAAAGTATATGAAACTATTTATTTGCTGGAGATGCAACAATGCGAAGGCTACTGCAGCCCTATGAGAGGATCCGAGTATATTAATTCTGTTATTGTTTATTTAAATGCATGAAAGTGAAAGAAATGAGTGCACTCATATAGTGTGCCTGTAATTTGAATGAGTAACGTGTCACTTAACAATTTGTCGGAAGTTATTGCTGATAATGCTTACAGTGTAATGTCAAGTATTACATTGAATGCATAACTCGTTAGGGCAAAGTGTCCTCTAGCTTTGCATCATAATGTGTGGTAAGAGTATACAGCAGGACTGCACCAGCAAGGAAGAAATAGGATCGGAAGGGAGTCTAGCTCGAGAAATATATTACAGAAGTGGCTTGTGGCTGTTAATCTGGCTAATCTTTACAGTGCAGACACTAAGGGCAAATTGAAGATATTCTTATAGAGGACAAAAAGTTGCGGTTCTCAGTACAAGAAATTTGTAGACTCGAATGGTTATGCCACAAAATAGAGAGATTGCATAAGTGCCGCTCTCAGCCTAAATCCACTCGGTACTCCCGAGCTTCAGCTATATCTCGCTGTGCATAAGGAGTGAAGATAATGTTTGTTGGGGGATGATGCCTGCCCAGTCATTGTGGCTAATGACCTTGACTGTTGATGGGGAAGATAATTTTAATTAATCAACCTACCCAGTCATGACAAATTTAATTTATTTTTAAAATTGTGACATGGAGTTTGGAACTTAGTCTTGTATTGAAAAGAATTGCCCATAGAGCAAGTTTTGGGGTTGTGATGGGGGGGGTGCCAATTGTTTGTTTGAGTTGGATATTCTCTAATGTAAACTTTACCCTGTATTTAAATTGATGCAACATTGGATGATTATTGATGTAGAGGATAAGTATTTTAATAACTTTTAAGTTTTCTTAGTATCAGAAGTTAAGATTAGTTTTAAAAATGAGAAAAAATCTTGCAGGTATTGCACAGGAAAAATCCATTCTCATGAATGGACTCAGATTTTCTAGTCATTATCCATTGAACTGATAACATTTCAAGTATCAAGCAGAAGAGGTAGTAACTATGATGGTCACTATGTAATTATGATGAATCAGGAGCATAGATAAGAGTAGGTGGTGATAGTGTTTTTTTCCCCTCTATTTGTAGGACACTATCAATCATTTAATGTTAAGGACGGTATTTGTTAATGAGTGACGCACCCTCCAGAGATGAAGTCCCAAAACCAGGGTATCTGGGAACCCAAAATGCAAACCTTATATTTTGTATCATCTATTTATTCTCTAGATGGGGGAAGTGGTGAGCACCTTTTGTATCTCCTCTTTTTTCTGCCAATTTAGAGAAAATGGATTCTGACTTTGTGAGGGTGTTGTGGAGTTATGGCTGAATTATTAAAATGCTGGTGTGCACCCCGTAATTCAGACCCCCAGGGAAGGGTGCAGGGATGCCTGCTCTTGCAGACTTTTAAACTACATGGGCAAGCCCCTTCCCTGGAGATTCTACAGGGAGTGGTTGGTACATCTAATGCAGGCTTAATTACAATTTAAAACAGAATTCCTTGTGTCCCCCCCCCCCTCCCCCCGTCCTGGGAAAGTGTCAAACCCAACTTGGAATGTCAACCATCACAACTGTCATATTCACAATTGCTTTAAAACTCTTTGACGTACAGGAAAGGTCAGGATTACCAACTTGAGCAAATGGTAATGGATGATGGTAAACTTCAAATCTCCCAAAACACACACAAATAATTTGAAATATATATTTTGTATAAACCTATATATGTGTATTTATATACGTAGGCCTACATGTTTGAAGGCATGCGCATCCAATTACTGGAATTTGTGTTTATTAAATGACTCGTTTTCTGGGGGCATGTACGGTCATGTCGCCAACGCTATGGTGCTGACACAAATTCCCTATTCCTATATATATATAGGGATGAGTAATTAATATATGATTATTGTAATTACTGAAATCTGTAATAACATAGCAACAACTGTTGGGAAGCTTTCATGTGGTACCAACCTCCCAAAATGGTGCAACATTAAGTTTTCAAAAAATGGTTGTATGTTTTCTTTGTCATATAGTAAAATAGAGCCATATAATATATTTTAAATAACATTAAAAATGATTAATATAATTCTTGCAATAACATGATTGTTCTAAAGTATCTGGACTAGCTGCCCCACTTTTGTTCCAATACTATGCACAGCAGGCATTTTGTCATTTCATGGTAAATGTATGTGAGGGTGTTATGGACTTTGTCTTTGAGCGATTATATGCAGTGGATATTTTGTACATTTTGGCTGTAAACATGAGGCTGCAGCAGCGGTACCTGTGTTTACGAATATTTCTTATGCTTTTTAAGATGGCAGTGTCCATTTCCCTCTTAGTCTGAGTGACACACTCCATGATTTTTCTTTTATTTGTGGCAGATTATTTCCTGTATGGATGACTGCAACTCTGTCCTCTACAAGGATATCATCTTCAATTTCCCCTAGCAGTGTGTGTGTGTACTTTTAAAATTAATCCATGATTAACATTATTGGTAACTTTTTATGGTACAGACCCACTGTGCCAGGACAAATTTAAGATTTTCGTTAAGAGGACATGGGTACAGGCTAATGTTTGCTGGATAATGTTAACCTCCCTTTGGGCAGTGCCCAAAGGCCATACCCAATCACTGACACACAGATTTTTTTCATGTATTTTCTGATGTGGTGTTCAGGACTTGGGTCTTGTGAGTGCGTCTTTACTTTTAAAAATTACCACATTAATAAAAAAAAAAATAATAATAATAAATTAGAATTGACACAGATAAGGACATGTAAGCCTTTTTTCACCTAATTTGATTATCTAATTATTTTTTCTAGTAAGAAATTGTCTCAAATGCCTTTTAATGTGGATATCCACCCAGCCCCTCAAAGTAGGGTTAGACTTAATGGAAAAGCATGTATGGCACAGCAAAATATACACACTTAGTGGGGGTAAGCCTGCTTCCGGCACTTTTGATTTTTAGCCCAAGTGAGTGTGCCATGTCTGGCTTGGTTTAGTATGGAGAATTGCCTTTCACCATGGGGTTAATGCTGCATAAGGGGAGGGGAGTGTGTCAGTTTATATAAACATGTATCCAAGATGTCTGCAAAATAGTTTATGAAAAACACTTAGCAATATTTATTACGGTTCTTTTGATTTTGAATGCTTTTTGTCTTTTTAGTTAAATAATGAAAGGAAAATAAAACCCCTTTATACATTTTAGGCCAAAATGAATCGGGAAAAGCTAGCAAGGATGCAGCAGCAGGTGCGCATTGGTGGTAAGGGTAGTGTGCGAAGGAAGAAGAAGATTGTACACCGCTCCTCTGCCACCGATGACAAGAAATTACAGAGCTCCCTCAAGAAGCTCACAGTCAATAACATTTCTGGTATTGAGGAGGTATGTATTGTACTTTTGTAGATTGTCAAGAGTTAGTCTGTGAGTGGCAATATTGTAATTTAATTTAATCCAGAGTTAATAAAAGCTATTTGCATTTAATAGTATTGGCTTTCCACTCTAAACTTTTATTTAGCATGTAGTTACTCTACTCCTTTTTAGCCACTCCCATTTTCCTCAGTTTTTAAAATCTTTTTCAGGTAAACATGATCAAGGACGATGGAACAGTCATTCATTTCAACAACCCCAAGGTCCAGGCCTCCCTAAATGCCAATACCTTTGCTGTGTCTGGCCACGCAGACAACAAACAGATCACAGAAATGCTCCCAGGCATCCTAAACCACTTGGGTGCAGAAGGCTTCAACCAGCTCAAGCGACTTGCCTCATCCGTCAATGCTTGTAAATATTTTTGTTCTTATTTTGTGGAAGTTTTACATATATGTAGGGAATCAAATTTACCATAGAAACCTTTACTGTACATTAATTTACAAGAATCTCATTCTTATTGATGAATGATCTGTAAATGTATACACAAACATATCTTGTTTTTATTGACAAAAACATGATACTCTGTATGTGTGCCTTTTTATTTCAATGCAAATAAATGTTTCAGCAGGTAGTGTACCTTCTGGAGGTGCTGATGATGATGACGACGATGTCCCAGAGCTTGTTGAAGACTTTGAAGCAGCTAGCAAGACAGAGACAGGTGAGTGCAAAATGCAAAAATTTTTACTATACACTGAAAATGAATTGCCTTGGTGGTTGGTAATTGCCACATACAAGACATATTACATCAATGGTTGACAATGTTTGGAACCCATGTTCAGGATAATACTTTTTATGCCAACTTTGGTTTTTATTTTGATCATGGCTTTCAGTAATACAGGGTTAAAGAATTTTATATTCTATGATAATTTTATACCATGTCAGTAGGTTATGAAATGGCAATGATAAATTAATAGCATTGTTCTGATGCAATAAAAGGCCAAGTTAAAAACCCTCTTATGAAGCAAGGACTCTCGACTGAGTCAGCTGAGAAGGGCTGATGGGATGGGGACCCAGGACCAGTGCTCTACTACTGTGCTATGCCACACATATAATCCTAAATATAATTAAGAGCATTGTTATTAAATGCAAAATATTCACCTGATTCAAATGTTACTACTTGTTTTGTCATCTTATGATATTTATGGTAAAACCGTATTCATAGCCTCAAATATACCTTTTCCACATTTATAGTAAATAGTTGGTCTGAGGTGCACACAATCTTCTAAAACATTTGGATCTAAACATTTATCTGTTTAGATCCAAATGCTGGTGTGTAAAAGCTTTCCTTTATGCAATTTATATTGCCCAGGTAAAGATGTCCAGCTTATAGTGAAGGCTCTATTATCACTTACTTTTTCATTATTAGCTTCAAGGATCTTTGCTGACCATAATGAGGTGTTGTTTTAAGCCACTCATGCCAGATTACATCCTATCTTGGTGAAACTATCACCAACATTGGGTGATGTCCAGTTGAGTGTGGTAAAACCTGCTTTTAATTGCATTTGTAAACACATTGCTTAATATGGCCCTGGCTTTGTTCATTGAGGAAAAATGGCCCTCTAAAAGTAGGCACAAGATCTCAGGCACATGACTTGGTATGACAGTGAGGAATCCTGTCATGAGTGGATTAAAGCCAATGAGGTGCATCTCTGATTCCTCAAATTCTGCCCAAACACACATTGGGGGCCTGTAGACTATATGCCATTTGATGTTTTTAAAAATTACCCCTCCCCCTTCTACGTTTTTTGTGATTATGCCCTGCACATGTCAAGATTGGTTGAGTATATTTACCTATATATTATGTAAATTATTTTTTTTCTGACTGAGAAAAAGGTGACATCTAGTGGGAAAACCCAGGCAGAAGATTGTAATACTAGAAATGAACACAATTGCATGCCAAAGTGCAATGCCAAAAATTGTATATTTCCATATTATTCCCATCCTCATCTATATCCTAATCCTTTCTAGGTTACTTGTATCTAAGACAGTGAGTGACATGGAAGCTTTTTTTATATTGGAATTAAAAGTTTATTGTATTGTATTGGGCAGTGTTTATGAATGTTGATTTATTAGTCTTTTTAGTGTGATATGATCCAGAGAGGAAGTCTAAGAAATGCCTGTCATTAAAGTAACTGATTAGTTTGTGTGAAGCATTTTACTTGTTTAGTGTAATGCTATTGGATATTTTAAGATGAATTTACACACACACACACACACACACACACACACACACACACACACACACACACACACACACACACACACACACACACACACACACAAATTAGCATATACAGCTACAGTTTAAGATTGGAACTGTATTATTTTTTGTGGTTAAAGTAGTGATAAATATGTATTCACAGAAAAAAAAAATCCCATTGCTATGGCATTGCAAGATGGTATAGCTTATCAGTTCATAGACCATCAAAATTATATGCCTGGAGACAAAGTGACCAGACCCTTATTGGTATTTTAAATTATCCTTTATTGATTCCCCAAAACTCCATCTCATATTTTGCAACTGCAGATGCAAAGAAATCTGCAGTTGCTGGTGAGAGTAAAGAGGCAGATGATGATGTACCCGAGTTGATTGAGGTCGAACCAGCTCCTGCCAAAGATGATAAGGTAGAAGCCCCTGCTAAAGAGGAGAAGAAAGATGCTGCACCTGCCAAAGAGAAGGTCGAGACTCCTGCTCCTGCTAAGGAAGAAACAAAGGAAGAGGCTCCTGAAAAGCAGGCCCCAAAGAACAGAAGAAAAAGGGTGCAAAGGGAGAGCCTAAAAAGAAAGGGTGCTCCTGCCAAGGAAGAGGCATCTGCCCCTGCAAAGGAGGAACCCAAGAAGGAAGCCCCAGCCCCTGCCCCAGCAAAGGAGGAACCTAAGAAGGAAGCCCCAGCCCCAGCCCTGCCCCAGCAAAGGAGGAACCTAAGAAGGAAGCCCCTGCCCCTGCCCCAGCAAAGGAGGAACCTAAGAAGGAAACCCCTGCCCCAGCAAAGAAGGAACCTAAGAAGGAAGCCCCTGCCCCAGCAAAGAAAGAAGCCCCTGCCCCAGCAAAGGAGGAACCTAAGAAGGAAGCCCCAGCCCCTGCCCCAGCCCCAGCAAAGGAGGAACCCAAGAAAGAAGCCCCTGCCCCAGCAAAGGAGGAACCCAAGAAGGAAGCCCCCCCCTGCCCCAGCAAAGGAGGAACCAAAGAAAGAAGCTGCCCCTGTTTCTGCTCCAGCCCAAGCACCTGTTTCTGCTCCAGCCCAAGCACCTGCCCCTGCTCCTACTGCCCAGGCACCAGCTAAGGCCCCAGCCCCAGCCCCTGCCCCTGCTCAAGCACCAGCCCCAGCCCAGCAAAGGTCGCCCCCCCAGGCACCAGCCCCTGCCCCTGCCCCTACTCAAGCACCAGCACCAGCCCCTGCCCCTGCCCCTACTCAAGCACCAGCACCAGCACCTGCAAAGGTTCCTGCCCCTGCCCAGGCACCAGCTCCAGCACCTGCCCCTGCTGCTCCAGCCCCAGTCCCAGCCCAAGCACCTACCCCTGCTGCCCCTGCCCCTGCCCCTACTCAAGCACCTGCCCCTGGTGGTCAGCCAAGTAAACCGGCCAAGAAACAGAAGGGCAAGGGGAAGTAGGGTACGTCGTATCTGTGAGACCTAACTGCAAATGCTGTGTGGGTTTGATCCCTAGAAGAAAACTACGTAGTGGATTTAACAATTTATGCAACAGTGTGTGAACTGCATGGATTTTCTCCCTAATTTTTCAGGAGCACCACCAATGGAATCTAACATTGAAGATTTAATCTGTTACTGTGTTATTCTATAATAATTTTTAGACTGAACAGTTTGATGTTCAAGAGTGTGATTGTATCTCGTATTGATGGCATGCATTTTTACTTTTAGAGAATACCAATACTAATCTTAATGTAGATTTTTTTTACAGGGTTTGAACTAACTAGTGTTTTATTATTTTTCTCTATCCATTAGTATTTTTAACAGATTTGAAGAATGTTTGCAAAATAAGGATACATGTCTTGACCCTAAGCTCATTATTCTCAATTATATTTGCATTTGCCAGCTATTTCATTATTTCTGAGGTTTTACTTTTCTTTTCTAGCTGAAAAGAAGCCTGCAGTAACAGAGAATGAGGAGGAAAAGGAAGAGGCTAAGATCAAGGAGGTCAAAGACGATGAAGAGGAACCTGTAAAAGAAGATAAAGAGGAAGAAAAGACGGAGAAGTCAGAATAGACTGATGATGCATCTCGGCCAGTAGACTGCGCCACAGGAGTAGTGTTCACAGATTCCGGTTGTTGTCCTGGCTGCAGTGGCCCATGAACTCTCCGAGAGAAAAAAATAAATAAAAAATCCTCTCCATTATATAATGGTCCTCTCTCTCTCTCTCTCTCTCTTTCTCTGTCTCTCTCTGTGCTGCCCAAAGACAAGCTAGACCTTAGGATCCCTGTTTTGTCTTGGCAGTGACTTGTCTCTTGTTCTAGCCGTTCTGTTTGATACTTCATCGTTATTTTGTGTATATAAAAGATTATCTCTTTGATAATGCATAAAAGGACTTGTATCTCTCCACCCTGTTTTTTCTTGTATTAAATGAAAAGAAAATGCTAATTTCAGTCAAGTGACTGGTCGATTACGCAGGATTTGTATCGAGCCTTGTAACATTAAGAAATTAAAGTAAGATAAGTATTTGGTTTTTCATTTGCTATGCCCGTTTTATTTTTGGTCAGTGAACTGGGTGATTTGAGATAAGTGCATCCCTTCTTTCTATCCTTTCTTCACAATTTCTGAAACAATCTGTTGTAGTGTTTGCAAAGCCTTGAATTAAAATCTTGCTTTCTGATAAGTATATACCTCTGTACTCTTTCTAGTTGAGAATATTCTCAAGTGCTTAGAGCATGATCAAACATTCCCCAGAACAGAAATGTACGAAAGTGCTTAGTGTTTGTCATGCTTCATATTGTCAAGTGGCTCAATAATTATATTTTTTATAATTACAGTTGGAAATGGTTTCTTAACCTTGATGTTTATGTATAAACTCCAACAAAATGTTATGGAGGTATTCTGCATTTAAAGTTATATTATGAACAAGCAATAATGCAAAATTTGTCGGAAAAAAATCAGACCACATTTGCTGGACTTGCAAATGGTTGATTAAATAAACTAAATTTTGCTAGAAATTCTAATGTTAAAGGTATTTATTAAATTTCCTAAGGGGTTTCCATAACCCAGTGCTACAAAAAGTCATGGGAATTAATTGCAGTCATGAAAACTCAGATCTTATGAAATTTTCTGGTTTCAGATGTAAAAAACAAAACCACTGAGCTATGCAGAAATGAAACAAGTTATTATCTAAATTAAAAACTGTATTTGGTCAACACATTAAACAAACTTGGTATACAAATTAAAGTATAGGTTAATGATACTGTTGTTTAAGGCTTGTAATAATGTATTTAAACCCTTGAGCATATCTGATCTGGCATAAACACTTGTGTACATATAAAATCATATAGAATTGATGTAGTCGCGGAAAAAGGAAAAGGACTCCACCCAGGATTACAGTGCGCTGATTTTATTTATCCATCATATTTTTTTTTTTTTCTTTACTCTGAATACTTAACATTCCTTGTCTTTTATCCAATGTCTATTTTATTAGTTTTTCTCTTTTTTCCTCCTCTCTTTTCTTCTATTCTATTCTCGTGTCACTTCTGTAACTTCTCTTTTACTTTGTATCTCATCATCATTCTCCTCTCTATTCCCAATTTTCTCTGCTCCCCTTTTTTCTTTTTCTTTCTTTCTTTTTCTCTCTCTCCTCTTCTCTTCTCTTCTCCTCTCCTCTCCTCTCCTCTCCTCTCTCCTCTCTCCTCTCTCCTCTCTCTTCTCTCTTCTCTCTTCTCTCTCCTCTCCTCTCTCTCTTCTCTTCTCTCCTCTCTCTCTTCTCTTCTCCTCCTCTCTCTCTTCTCTTCTCTCCTCTCTCTTCTCTTCTCTCCTCTCTCTCTTCTCTTCTCCTCCTCTCTTCTCTTTTCTTCCTCCTCTCTCTCTCCCCTCTTCTCTCCTCTCCCCTCTCTCTCTCCTCTCCTCCCCTTTTCTTCCCCTCCCTCTTCTCTCCCCTCCTCTCCCTCTCTCTTCCTCTCCTCCTCTCTCCTCCTCCTCCCTCCCCTCACTCTCTCTCTCTCCTCCTCACTCTCTCCCCTCCCTCACCTTTCCCCTCTCTCTCTCCTCCCTCCCCCCTCTCTCCTCTCTTCCCTCCCTCCCTCCTCTCTCTCTCTCCCTCCCTCACTCTCTCTCTCTCCTCCCTCCCTCACTCTCTCTCTCTCCCTCCCTCACTCTCTCTCTCTCTCCCTCCCTCACTCTCTCTCTCTCTCTTCCCCACTCTCTCTCTCTCTCCCGCCTCCTCTCTCTGTCTCTCCTCTCCCTCCCTCCTCTCCTCTCTCCCTCTCTCTCTCCTCCCTCCTCTCTCTCTCTCCCTCCCTCCCTCCCTCTCCCCTCTCTCTCTCCCTCCTCACTCTCTCTCTCCCTCCCTCTCTCTCTCTCTCCCTCCCTCTCTCTCTCTCTCTCCTCCCTCCTCCTCTCTCTCTCTCCCCCCTCACCTCTCTCCTCCCTCCCTTCACTCTCTCTCTCTCCCTCTCCTCTCCTCACTCCTCTCTCTCCTCCCTCCCCTCTTTCTCTCTCTCTTCTCCTCCTCTCTCTCTCTCTCTCTCTCCTCCCTCACTCTCTCTCTCCTCCCTCACTCTCTTCTTCTCCTTCCCCCACTCTCTCTCTCCCCCCTCCTCCCCTCTCTCCCTCCCCCCTCACCCCTCTCTCTACTCTACCTTCCTTTCTCTCTCTCTCTCTCTCCCCCCCTCATCTCTCTCTCTCTCTCTCCCTCACTCCTCTCTCTCCCCCCTCTCTCTCTCCCTCCCTCTCTCTTCTCTCCCTCCTCTCCCTCCCCCCTCCCTCCTCTCTCTCCCTCCTCTTTCTCTCTCTCTCTCTCTCCTCTCCCCCACTCTTTCTCTCTCCCCTCTCTCTCTCCTCCTCACTCTCTCTCTCTCTCTCCCTCCCTTTTTCCCCTCTCCCCTCCCTTCTCTCTCCCCTCCCTCACTCCTCTTCTCTCTCCTCCCTCCTCTCCCCCCTCTTTTTCTCCCCTCCCTCACTCTCTCTCCTCCCTCACTCTTTCTCTCTCTCTCTCCCTCTCTCTCCTCCTCTTGCTTCTTCTCTCTCTCTCTCTCCTCCTCTTCCTCCTCTTTCTCTCTCTCTCTCCTCACTCTTTCTCTCTCTCTCTCCCTCACTTTTTCTCTTCTCTCCCCCTCACTCTTTTCTCTCTCTCCCTCACTCTCTCTCCCCTCCCTCTCCCTCCTCTCTCTCTTTTCTCTCTCTCCCTCATCTTTCTCTCTCTCTCTCTCTCTCTCTCTTCTTTTCCTCCCTCCTCTTTCTCTCCCCCTCTCTCCCTCCTTTCTCTCTCTCTCTCTCCCTCACCCCTTTCTCTCTCTCTCTCCCTCCTCTCTCCTCTCTCTCTCTACCCCTTTACTCTTCTCTCTCCTCACTCTCTCTCCTCTCCCCCCTTCTCTCTCACTCTCTCTCTTCCTCCCCTCCCCCCTTTACTCTCTCCCCCTCCCCCCCCCTCACCTCCTCTCCCCCCCCACTCTTTTTCTCTCTCCTCCCCCCTCCCTCTTCCTCTCTCTCCCCCTCTCCCTCTCTCTTCCTCTCTTTCTCTCCCTCTCTTCATCTCTCTCACTCTCCCTCGTTCCATCTCTCTCTCTCTCCTTGTTCCATCTCTCTCGCTCTCTCTCATTTCCTCCCTCGCTTCCCTCTCCCTCTCCTTCCCCCCTTCTCTCTCTCTCTCTCTCCCTCCCTCTCTCCTTCCCTCTCTCTCTCCCCTTCCCTTTCTCTCTCCCCCTCCCTCTTCCCCTCTCTCCATCCACCCCCCCCTCTCTCTCTCTTTCTCTCTCTCCTTCCCCCTCCCCCCCTTTCTCTTTATAACGGGCTCAGAACCCTATTACAATGGTTTAGCAGGGGTAGTGATATTGGTATAACGGCTGACTCTTTACTGATGAAGAGTACAACACTGAGGGAACACACGAGACGATGTCTATGGGTAAAGCGTGAATGTGGCACCACGTGTCAGGTCGACCTGCCTGAGGTGAAGGCTAGGCCAACCTTACCACGTCGGGAGCTGGACATGAACTGTTGAGTCAGGCGAGGTCAGATATAATCGTCATCTACGCCCTCACTGAGTTGATGGTTCTAAATTGGACTTGGAGCGATGTGGTAAACAGCCACATGGTCTATTGGTACAGCTTATGTATATGCCATATTGCTCAGCCACCTACTTGCGCCTCGCCTCGAGGCGTTTTAGATTTGCTTCAAGGGTGACCTAACTTGGCTGGTCATCTCATTCTCGCGTGCATTTTCCTGGTGCATCTTTGTGGTTGCTCGTCCCTGTTGTCCTCTTCTTCTTAGTCCTTAGTGTAATCTGTTCGTCCTCGATATCCACACGTCCTTGAGAGTCGCACAGGTCCTCCTTGACTTCGGATTAGTGTAGACTTCCCCGTAGTCCTCGTCCAGGCCTAACTCTGCGGTGTCCTCGTCCACACATCCTCACAGATCTCGTCCAAGTCTTTCTCGGCGGCATGCTCATCCTCAAGTCCTCATAATCTTCATCTGGAACTACGGGCATCCCAGCAGGGGGTATCTCAGGCCGGCTGATACCTGCACTGACGAGCTCCTTGAGTTCACTGGATCTGCGGTCGTCCTGGGGCGATTGGTACCTGCGCTGGTGAGTTCCTGGTCCTTCGCTGGATCTATAGGTGTCTCGGCAGGCAGCGCCCGTCCACATTATGGGATGGCTTAACACCTGCTCTGACAAACATCCTGGTCCGCAGGCCTATGGCGATCTTCTGGTGATGTCCTTCCCACAGCATCCTAAGGTGACTTTCTGCAGCAGGGTCCTCCTTCGGTGCCGTGTCGGTTATCATCGGTCCGATTGCTATATATAGTCGGGGAACCAGATCATACACATAAGGACCAGATAGTAAGACAAAAAGAAAGGCAACAGAGAAGAGGGGGTGTTAAGTACTACTAGCCAATTATTTATTTAAGTTTGTACTTTTCAATGTTCATTTTTAATTTTCACCTTTTTTTTTGTTTTGTGTTTTATTTCACAAAGATGAAGAAAATAGGAGAGGGAGACGTCAGTAGCAATCCGCATAGACCTGGCTTGAACTACCAACAGTCTCTGATAGATATGAGAGTAGATAAGGGAAACGACAACAGCAGTTTGCAAGGATTTGCTTGAACCATCTGTCGTCACAGAGAAGAAATAAATGTAATTTGTACATTAAGTATGAGTCACTCGTCACGACGGACAAAATCTCGTGGGCTAAAGAGATACAGATCTTACAGAGATCTTACGCCGGCAACTACGACAGCAACAAACCCCAATAATGAAAAGGTTTCAGTGTCTTTTGTCCTGCATGGATGAGTGAGTGAGTGTGTGCGTGTGTGTGTGAGCAACAGCGAGCGTGAATAAGAGTGAAAGTGACCTCACATGGAAAATGTATCACAAACACGAAGATTGATGTTCACTATTACAAAACTGAGGAAAATTAGCAATGCTAGCTATATAAAATTGTTTCAACTACCACATTGAATTCAACATATAATGATATTTGACAGAATGTACGCATTAATGAATGATGTGAAAAAAATATTCGCAAGCTTTTTAGGAAACAAATATTCTTGGGGTCAGAAAATCTGAACTGCTGAGGTAGCCATGTCTAGCTATGCATGTTAGACTTCATCGACGGGGGATTTCATACCCAAAATGCCATACATTGAAGCGAACTGAGCCAGGAAAATCTATAAATAACCTGCTCTCTTCTGCGTTACGGTAATGGGCGCTCAAGACATTCCCTATGGGTATCTACTACACGAATCACACGACTGCTTGTGAATTACCCAAAACATGCAAGTGACTTCAAGTTGGTGAGAAGGGTGTGATTAATAAGCAAATAATGATTCTTAAACTCTAGTCCTACATTAATTAACGGACATAACTGCAGGTCACACCGACTCGAAAGTTGATGATCGAACGAATACCTTCGGTTTTATGGAAGGTCGGAGCGGAGATCTATTAGGCGATTCACGCAACCACGGGTTATATCGGGCATACCTGTGCACTTTGATGTGGGGGAAGATCCTACACTATACTCAAAATAATAAATTTGCTGTAACTTAGCATTTTTACCCAACAAAACCAACGGCTTAACACATTTATGGGAGAAGAAGTAAGGGAAAAGAAATAAGAGGGCCCAAACGTGTACTTATATGGTTTTATAGACATGATTTTCGGGAACGGTCGAACGGTTTTCTTAGGAAGTTGTGCGTTCGTGCTGCGAGCCCAAAGGATGCAGTGACTCCACTGCCACCAGATTGTAAAAGCCTATGAGCCCTCTAGTACAACAGTGAGCAGTAATGGTAGTCAACGTACATAGGACTCACAACACATGTAAAGGGGTGAACACACGCTACGACTTGGCTTAGGGTAAAAGTGCTGCGGTCACCGTGTGCAATGACAGTGACTGCTGAGCACGGACTTGACACGAACTGTCGGGTCAGGCGAGGTCAGATATAATCGTCATCTACGCCCTCGCTGAGTTGATGGTTCTAAATTGGACTTGGAGCCACGTGGTCTATTGGTACAGCTTATGTATATGCCATACTCTTTCTCTCTCCTTCCCCCCCCCCTCTCTCTCCCCTCCCTCCCCTTCCTTGCTCCATATCTCTCTCTCTCTCCTCCCTTGTTCCATTTCTCTCTGTCTCTCCCTTCCTCACTGCATCTCTCTCTTTCCCTCCCTCCCCTCCACCGATTTATCTCTCTCTCCCTCACTCACTCAATTCTCTGTCTCTCTCTCCCTCCCTCCCCTCTCTCACTCCATCTCACTCTCTCCCTCTCTCCATCCCTTCCTCATTCGTTCCATCTCTCTTTCCCTCCCTCCCCTTCCTCGCTCAATCTCTCTCTCTTGTATCCCTCCCTTCCTCCTCTCACTTTTTTCTCTTTCTCTCTCCTTCATCTCACTTTTTTCTCTCTCGCTCTCCTTCCTCTCACTTTTTCTCTCTCCCCCTCCCCTCACTCTCTCTGTCTCCCTCTTTTCTTTTTGCGCACCGCCACAAGTCGAGCCTGTTCCCAGATGGCTGGCCACTTTCGCTGCAGAAAGAAGCTCTGGCATAAGGTGCCAAGAGGAGCTGCAAGCTGGTCAGCACTCGGCCTGAGTATATGGGGCTTGTCAGGTCCAAAGTAGATGTTGTTTGACTTCATAAGTAGATGTTGTTTGACTTCATCGAGGCAGATGTGTTTAGTCTCTGATCTGTCAGTGATGGAAGCTGAGGGGGTGTGCGGTCACGTTCACTAACTCACTTATTCTGAGAGAATGAGGCAAGCAGTTCAGGTTTGTCCTGACTAGATGTTGCTACTCTCTCCCTCTCTCTCTCCTCTCCTTCCTCTCTCTCTCTCTTCTCCCCTCCTCTCTCTCTCTTTCTATCTACCCTCCCCCCTCTCTCTCTTCTCTCTTTTTAGCCCCTTTTCTCTCTCTCTTGCTCCTCCTCTCCCCTCTCCCCTCTATTTTTCTCTTCTCTTCTTTATTTCTCCTCTCCTCTCATATATATTTTTTTTTCTCTCTTTGTTTCTCACTCGCTTTCTCTCTCTCTCTTGACCCCAGCTCTCTCGCAGATTTTAGGTAATGATCTAGCTAATGTACCACTCAAGCGGATACGTACCTCGGATAATCATATACACCTTTACAGATCTAATAAATAATTAAAACTATTTAGTATCACCACCCAGACGAAGTTCCTGCTCTTCCTTCGAAGACTGGAATGTTCGAAACAACGAGGGGAGTCTCATAGAACAGTTCCTTCATCAGGGTATTAAGAATTAAAGCAAAATGGCATATATATATATATATATATATATATATATATATATATATATATATTATATTATATATATATATATATATATATATATATATATATATATATATATATATATATATATATATATATATATAATATATATTATATTATTATATATATATATATATATATATTATATATAATGTATATATATATTATATATATACATTATATATTACATTATATATAATATATACATTATATATATACATTATATATATATATATATATATCCCTATATATATGCATATGCGTGCTGACAGCATATGAGGGATTGCCGCAGCAGAGATTAGTGCTCTAATTCCTGCCAATGACTGCAAGGAAAGTAAAGTAGATGGTGAGTCAGTAGTTATATCAGGCCAGGGGACGGCCGTCGTACCTTCATCCAAGAAGGCAGCCAGAAATATACATAGACGTTCAAAACAAGATATTCTACTCTCCGTCTCCTAGACGCTCATCCATTGGAATTCCCCCTGCCTGATTTTTACGCAGTAAAATCCAACAATCTCTTATTAGTCAAATGGAGATCTTAATCAGCTCTCACAGAGATGATTAAAATCAGACAAAATGGGGTCAAAAGAAACGTAACACTGGGACAGCATCTCTGGGGCATTATGTAGGAAACACGATGTGCTTAAAAATAAATGCTTGCAGTTATACAAGAAGGAACCTCTCTGGTTCCGGGATTATATTACTCCCAAGAATTATACCCTCTGGCGTCCCACAGGGAGCTGCACTTGGTCCATTTTTTTCCGTTTATATGAACCACTTACCAGAGTGTATACCAAACTGTCTCATAGTTTAATATTCAAATGATGCTCAATATACAGATGGATAAATCTCGGAATCAATGGAAAGATTGGAGAATCTCTTCGACTGTCAAATTATACTTTTAGAAAGACTGACTGATTACTGAGTGTACATTTATCGATTCATAGCACTATATATTATACTTCAGGATGATAGTGTTACAAATATAAATGAAAATCGCACAAACCTTCGAAAATTTGCCAAGAACTGCGCGACATTCTGATCAATATATGCATTTTAACACCTGGTACATTTAACGTATATTATCTCATAGAGAATAGGAAACTTAAACCCCACGTATGCACGCTGGTGCAGTCGCCAGTACTTTGTATTATAGACTACTATTCAAGACTTTGGGGAGTCAGAAGTAAGAGGAAAGTAGAAGTTTACATAACAGCCATTTTAGCTTCACCTAATAAAGAGAAGAATGGCTAATAATTAATAATTAAGACAGGAGGAGAAGGAGGAGAAAAAGAAACTAAACGACATAAGAAAAACAGCAACATTGTAACGCAATACTTTGTTGCACGAACTACAATTTTAGTTGGTGCAAAAATGTTAATGCTGAGAAGCCCATTTGTCAGCATAAAAACTTCACCTCGGCTTAGGAATAAAAGCTGTCTAGTTACTTCTGAAGGCAGATTCAGGACTTTTTTTGTAAACAATTTCTACATCGTTTCTCGATTCAAATTGGCGATTTTAAATCATATTTCTTTCTGCAAACTGTAAAACAAAATCTCTCTCTCTCTCTCTCTCTCTCTTTCTCTCTTTCTCTCTCTCTCTCCCTCCCTCCCTCCCCCATCTCTCTCTCTCTCTCTCTCTCTCTCTCTCTCTTCTCTCTCTCTCTCTCTCTCTCTCTCTCTCTCTCTTCTCTCTCTCTCTCTCTCTCTCTCTCTCTCTCTCTCTCTCTCTCTTCTCTCCCTCTCTCCCCCCCATCCCCCCCCTCTTTTCCCCCCCAAATCTACCTCTCTCTCTCCCTCTCTCTTTCCCTCCCTCCCCTCTCCCCCCCTATCTCTCTCCTCTCTCTCTTCTCCTCTCTCTCTTCCTCTCTCTCTCTCTTCTCTCTCTCTCCCCTCTCTCTCATCTCTCCCTCTCTTTTCCCCCCAAATCTCCCCCTCTCTTCCTCCCTCTCTCTCTCCCTCTCTCCTCGCATCTTGTACCCCGCCGTTTCCCTTCTCCCGCTTCCTCCCTCATTTGCCAATGGACACGCAGCTCCAGTGTCAGCGAACTGGACACATATTTTCCTTTGGCATTTCCCTTGTCTTTCTGTCCTGAACTTCGCCATCGCTCCGCGCCGACGTCCTTAAACAGAAGAGAAGCAGAAAGAAGAAGAAGAAGAAAAAGAAAAAGAAGTGGATGGTATGGCAGGAGGAGGGGGACGTGGAGGAAAAGAAGGAAAAGGAGGACGATGGGGAGGAGAGGAGGGGAAGGGGGAGGATTGGAGGATGGGGAAAAAGAGAGGGGAAGAGGAGGAGGAGGAGGAAAAAATGAAAAGGAGGAGGATGGGGAGGAGAGAAGGATAGAAGGAGAAAGAGGAGGATGAGGAAAAAAAAGGGAAGGAGAGGAAGGAGGAGAGGAAGGAAGAGGAGCGGAAAAAGGAGGAGGGGAAGGAGAAGAGGAGAGAAGGAGGAGGAGCAGGAGGAGGAGGAGGAGGAGGAGGGAGCAGGGGGGAGGAGGAGGGAGGGGGGAGGGGAGGAGAGGAGCAGGAGAGGGAGCAGGAGGAGGAGGAGGAGGAGGGGGGAGGAGGAGAAGGAGGAGGGGAGGGAAGGAGGAGGGGAGGAGCAGGAGGAGGGTGGCGGTATTCGAGGGCGCGAGGGAGCTGTTCGAGCGCGAAGGTGAGTGAGGAAGGTGAGGGTAAGAGTATAAGGGGGGGGGGGGTGCAAAGTTCTGTCGCGCTTAAAAATGGCGTCCGTTTGGTAAAGAGAGATGATCTGACTTATTGGCAACTATTTAGTCTTTCTCTTCTCGGCCGCGATCTCCTTTTCGCCCTTTCGCTGCTTTTCTGCCTTTTCGCCCCCATCCTTCCTCTTTTTTCTTGTAACGCATTTTCTTCCTTTTCTTTGTCTTTTGTTTTAACAATGTGTTTTATTTTTTCCTTTTGTCTTTTTTTTCTTTTTTCTTCTTCTCTTCCTCTTCTTGTTCTTCTTCCTCTTACTCCTTCTTTCTTCTTCCCTATTCCCCTTTTTTTGCCCCATTTTCTTTTTTTTCTTTTTAAACATTAAATTACATTTTTAGTCTCCCCTTTTCCCCTTCCCTCCTCCCTTTTCCCCCCCTTCTCCCAAATTAACCCTTCCCCTCCCCGTCTTTCCTTTTCCTCCTTTTTCTCTTTCTCTTACTTCTCCTCCTCCTCCACCACCTGTTCGTCTTCTCCCTCTTCCTCTTGCGCCTTCATTCTCCTCCTCTCCTCCTCTTCCTCCTCCATCACTGCCACCACTACCTCTTCCTCCCCCCTCCCCCCTCCCCTTTTTCCCCTCCCCCCTCCCCCTCCCCCCCTCTTCCCCCCTCCTGGCCCCTCCCCCCCTCCCCCTCCCCTTTTGGGGCCCCCCCCCTCCCCCTCCCCCCCCCCCCCTTCCTCCCCTGGCCCCCCCCCTCCTCGCCCCTGGCCCCCCCTCCCCCCCCCCCGGCCCCTCCCCCCCCCCCTTGGCCCCCCCTTTTCCCTTTTTTCCCTCCCCGGCCCCCCCCCCCCCCCCCCCCCCCCCCGCCCGGGGCCCCCGGGGGCCCCCCCGGGGGCAGGGGCCAGGGAGAAAAAAGGGGAGGGGGGGGGGGACGGGGGGGAGGGGGAGGGGGGGGGGGGGGGAAGGAAACAAAAGGGGAAAAGGGGGAAAAGGGGAAAAGGGGGGAAGGAGGGGGAAAAAGAGAAAGGAAAGGGGGGAATGGGGAAAGGGAAAAAGGGGGGGGGGGAGAGGAGAAAAGGGGGGAAAAGAGGGGAAAGGGGGCGAAGGGAGGAAAAGGCGGGGGGGAAGGGGGGAGGGAAGGCCCCGGGGAAAGGGGGGGGGAAGGGGGGGGGAGGGGGGGAAATGGGGGGGGGGGGGGGGAGGGGGGAGGGTGGGGAGGGGGGAGGGGGGGAATGATGGAGCGACAGTTGACTCCGCAAGAAAAAAAAACAAAAGTTAAAAGCAAATGAACGAATAACGACAAAATAAATATTCGAAATGAAACCGGAGATCCGCAAACCAGGAAGTAAAAATAAAACGAATCAAGACAAAAGAAATTCAACCTTAAAGTTCTTCAGTTACCACTTCTCTTTATTTCTCCTCCTTTTTCGGATGGGGGGGGGGTGATACCTGGATTCGCTTCTCGTGAACTTGCGTGCCTTTTGTTCATGCGTTCTGTTTGATTATTTTGGCAACGTTTTGGAACCATCAATTTATTTTCTGATTATTATTATTATTATCTTACAAGTATTGTTACTGTAATCTTAATAAACATGACTACTGTTATCATTATTGCTTTTAACATTATTATTACTATCAACGAGGTGAAAACTAGATACATTAGCATAACTACTACTGCTTGCTACTTCCTCTATTACTACTACTTCTACTATTACTACTAGTACTTTCACTCCTACCAAAAGAGCTACCACCAATACTTAATCTTCCACACTCCTACTCCTGCTTCTGCAACTGATACTACAACTAACACTGTTCTTGCATTGTCATGCTATTTTTTTTTCTTAGACTCTAATCTAATCTAATATCCCCGGTTTACAAAATCATCCTTTAGCGTCCTCAGTTTTTCCTTTAGGAACTTAGAGGCAGTGCTCACAAGCAGGTTGCTACAGCAGGAGTTCCGCTCAAGGAGGAAGCAGGAGACGAAGACGAGCAGCGAGAAGCAGACGGAAAAGAAGAAACAGGGGAAGACGAAGGAGGAAAGGAAGACAACAGAGAAACGAGCAGCAGAGAGGAAAAAAGGACACGTGATTAGACAAAAGGAAAATAAAAAGGTTATTAAGTGAACACGACTAATGCAAACGAGTAAAATAGAATTATGGTAAAGAATTATACAAAAAGAAAGAAAGAAAGAAAAAAAACGAGGAGAGCGACAAAGAAAGAAAAGAAATGGGAGAAAGAAAGAAAAATAAAACCGAAAGAAAGAAAAAAACAAAAAAAAAAAAAAAAAAAAAGAAAGAAAAGAAAAAAAAAAACGAAAAAACAAACAAACGAAAAGTACAGTTAAGAAATCCGCTCGAGCAATCAAACGCTCGACGAAGCCAAAGGAATTGCTTTAAAACAATCAATCGCGCTGCTGCCCCCCCCCCCCCCCCCGCCGGAGGACCAACAAGCCTTCCGTCAGATACGCTTGGAAGCAGAGCGGACACGGGGAGGAGGAAGGGGGGAGGGGGGGAGGAAGGAGGAAGGAAGGTGGTGGGGAAGATGGAGGAGGAAGAGAAGAGGGAGGGGGAGAGGGAAAAGGAAGATGAAGAAGAGGAGGGGGGAGAGGAGAGGGGGAGAGGAGGAGGAGGAATAAGAGGAAGATGGGGAAGAGGAGGAGGGTGTTGTTGCAGAGATGGTGGTGAAGCAACTGGAAAAGAGCAAGAGGTGCTGGAGAAAGAGAAAAAGGAGGAAGGGGGGAGGAGTAGGAGATTCGGATAAAAGAAGAGGAGGAAAAGAGACAGAGAAGAGGGGAGGTGGAGATGGAGGAGGAGGAAGAAGAGGAGGAAGAGGAGGAGGAGAAGATGGAAGAGGTGTAGGAGGAGGGAAATAGAAGGAAGTGGAAGAGTAGCATGAGGAGGTAAAAAGAGAGGAGAGTAAAAGGAGAAATAGTTTGAAATGGCAAAGTGGATGAGGAGGAGGTGGAGGAGGAGACGGAGGCTGAGGAAGAGAAAGAAAAGGAAGAAGAAAAGAAGGAGGAAGAGGAGGAGAAAGAGAATGGAGAGGGGGCAGGAACAGGAGAGAGGAAAAGTAAGAGAAAGATGTAAAAAAGGTAAATAAGTAAATGAAAAGGCGAAAAAGAAATGAGAGCAGGAAGCGCCGAACCTGGCTTTGGGTCGAGTCGCGGCGTCGCCTTTAAAGGGCCGCGGCGTAACCTTTGCGTCGCCGCCGACGTCGAAACGCTCCGAGCGCCGTCGGAACGCCAGGGAGGATTTGGCACGCACATGCATGCACACACACACACCACACACACACACACACACACACACACACACACACACACACACACACACACACAC
>NC_051389.1:59226115-59231115 GCF_015228065.2 Penaeus monodon | reverse complement strand
CGGAGAGGGAAAGGGAAATGAGAGAGAAGAGGCGGGAAGTAGGAAGAGGAGGAGGAGGTGAAAGAGGGAGAGAGGAGGGAAAGAGTAGGAGGAAGAGGGAAGAAGTCCCTGAATAACAGTAGCAATAATAATAATAATAATAATAATAATAATAATAATAATAATAATAATGATGATGATGATGATTAATAATAACAATAATCATAATAATAATAATAAAAATAATAGAATTACTACTACAATGACTAGAAATATTACTAATAACAAAGAATATGATAACAATAAGAAAAACAAGTAAAAAACAACAACAACAACAACAACAACAACAACAACAACAATAATAAGAGTAATAATAATGATAATATTTTAAACAATAATTGCAATAACGATGATGATATTAAGAATAATGAATGATATTAGCGATGATGATGATGGTGATAATAATATTAATATTATTAAAATAACAAAAGCAACATCAACAAAAAATAATACCAATGATAATAACGTGACAGTAATAATAATACTTTGATGATGACATTACTAATATCAATAATGATATTAAAAATATAAATAAATAAATGAAATAATAATATTAAAAAATATAATAATAATAGTGATAGTAATAATGATAGTGATGATGATAATAATATTAATATTAATACTAATAATAATAATGATAGTAATGATAATAATGATACTATTACTACTATATTATTATTACTACTACTACTAGTAATGATAACAACAGTAATGATAACAACAATAATGATAACAACAGTAATAATAACAACAACAACAACAATAATAATAATAATAATAATAATAATAATAATAATAACAACAATAATGATAATAATAATAACAACAATAACAACAATAATAATAATAATAATAATAATGGTGATGATAATAACAATGTTAAAATAATACTAACGGTAATAATAATGATACTGATATCGATAATAGTTATGATAATAATGAAAACAGACTTAATGATAATAAGAATAACAATGATAATGACGGACTCAGAACAGCAGAAATAATGATAATAATGTAATAAAAACAACGATAATAATGATAATGATTACATGCAAAATCATCATTACAATTATAATTACTATTACTATGAATATCATTATCATTATGATAATTATTATTACTTATAATATGGATAAAAACAATGTGAATAATAATAACAACAGTAATAATAATTTTCTCTCTCTTTCACTGTTACATCTCTCTCTCTCTCTCTCTCTCTCTCTCTCTCTCTCTCTCTCTCTCTCTCTCTCTCTCTCTCTCTCTCTCTGCCATATCCCTTTCCCCTATCTCTCCCTCTGCCTTTTCCTTTCTCTCTTTCTCCCCATCCTTCTCCTCTTTCCGCCCTCACTTGCTTCCTTCCTCCCTATGTATCTAACCTTTTACATCATACGAGGCGTAATATCATTATCTGGTCCCGCAGCGATCCGCCACTGACGTCATAGGAATAAAGTATGATAAAAAAAAGTTCAAGCCGACAGCCTGACCTTAAACCTTTGGCGGCGTGATGTCACACTACGACGCTGTGACGTCAGCTCTTCGATTCCCAAGCAATTGTTGAAATGGAGGCTAAATCATGTTAACGCTTCACGAAGCCGTGGATTCCCGCGGGCTTTGCATGCGTGCTGGGATTATTGTCACTCTAACCGGGTTATCTTCACGGCGAAGAAGAGGAAGGGAGAGTAGGGAGAGGAGGGAGAAGAGGGAAAAGAGGGAGAGGAGGGAGGGGAGGGATGGCAGCCGACCTCCTCTCCCCTCCCACCCCCGCCGGTCAGGTTAGTTAGACGATGAAATGGCTATGATTTTAAGTTTTTCGGGCTGGATTCACCGTGGTGATTAGGGCGCCGATGAAAGTTTAAATTTCACGGTGATGATTCGGAAAATCGAATTTCTCACGGATTAATTTCCCGGATGAAAGATGTAAATCAAAAGGAAGAAGGTTAAATTCACAGGCGAAGCCTGGGCGATCCAGAAGTACAAGCCATTGATACTAATACTATCGCGTGCAGAGAGAGAGAGAGAGAGAGAGAGAGAGAGAGAGAGAGAGAGAGAGAGAGAGAGAGAGAGAGAGAGAGAGAAAGGAACAGAAAGGTTACATTGATCTTTCCAAACGAAAAGTGTCAAAGGGGGATGTTCAACGAAGCACAAAGCTATCTACAGACCCTGTAAACTTAACCATTCTACTGCGGCCCCGCGGCTTCACGGCGGACCACGTGGCGCGAAGTCTACAAGGGTTATGGCCGTCAACAGCTGCCACAACAAGAATAACATGGATTGCAGATGAAATGACAAAAGAGCACCACGTTAGGAGGACTGGTGCACTCTAGAATGCCGTTCCCCCTCTCGCGTTGATTTAAGACTGCACAATAACACAGTCGTGACCTGGGTTAAAGTGTGTCGCATCTTCGAGGCAGTGCACGTGCTAAGGGGAACCGTAGAGGCTGAGTGGGAGCCGCAGAAAGACCAGTGGCAATCTGGTTTCACGCGAGAAATGCCATGAATGTCAGGTTGATGCGCGGGGAAGAATTAGAGAAAGGGGAGTTAGCAGCGGCCTGAAATGTCAAAAGAGAGGCGGTGATAATTGCAGACAGGATCTGAGGAGTGTTTGGGACTCGGAGGGATTGAATGAGAAACAAAATGACGATTGATTTTGATGAATAGAAGGACACAGAGAACCAGGGTGTTTGAGCGTTGCCTTAGCAAGTTAGGGAAAGCATAAAGAACTCAGCAGAATATCGAAGCCTAGGAACAGACCGGTTCAGAAAAGGTCAGACAGGGACAGAGAGCTACATAAAGTGCTAATGAGAAAAAAAGAGAGATCGAGAAAGAGATGGGAGTAAGTAATTAAAGGGAGAGGGAGGAACTGCCTCACATTAGGAAAGGGGAGACAGGGAGAAAACGAGAAACAAAAGGCGGTGAGGAGTGATTTAGAGAATCACAGAGAAACGCAGACAACATGACTGGCCCGGGAGTTTGAGTGATGTCTTGGCAGGCCAGAGAAGGGGAGACAAAAGGGACATAAAAGTACCAGGGAGAGTCAGAGGGAGCCGGCGACAAGGCCAAAGAAAGAAAGAAGAAAAACAGAAAAACGAGGGAAAGACGAGGAGATTAAAGGGTCAAAGAAAGTCGGGGAGGACGAAAAAGGTAGAGCCAGAGAGATCCTTCAAGTATCGAAAAGCGATAGGAAGACACAGGAAACAATAGCGAGTAGCAAGAAAGAGATAAAAGGTTAAGAAATAACTAAGAAACGTTGGAGAGCAGCAGAGATCCAATAATCATCTCGAAACCTCAAGGGGAAGGAAGGTGCAGAAAGAGACAGATTCATGAGGTGTTAGGAAGGGCCAAGGATGTCGAGGTAGTTTTAAGGGAAAGAAAGGGAGATCTGGCAAGCATTAGGGAGAGGTACGGCGAGAGGGAGAGAGGAAGAGAGGGAGAGAGGAAGAGAGAGAGAGAGAGAGAGAGAGAGAGAGAGAGAGAGAGAGAGAGAGAGAGAGAGAGAGAGAGAGAGAGAGAAAAACAGGGAGAGACAGGGAGAAACAGGGGGGGCTGGAAAGAAATATAGGGATCAGAAAAGGGTCACTAACAGACAGAGAGAGACAGAAAGTGTCAATCAGAAAAGGAGAGATCGAGAAAGTGCCACGAAGGGATCAAGAACAGAGATCTGGCGAAAGACTGTGAAGAGAAGGGGAGAAACTGAAAAAATCAGGATAAAAAAGCAATTAAAGGAAGAAAGAACAGCCTCGGGTCAGGAGAGGGGATGAGAAACAAAATGCGTCCAGATTTTTGGAGACTCACAGAGGGCCACAGACGACCATGACGAGTCCGGGAGTGAAGGCGATGTTTCGGCAGACGAGGGAGGGAAGGGAAGGCGAAAATAATAAGTGCCAGAGAGAAACGGAGGGAATCAGCGTTTGAGAGAAAAAGAACAGAAAAGAAAAGGAGATTAATGAAAGAAAGTCCCAAGTTAGAAAGACAGAAAACATTGGCGAGGGCGCGAGAGAGAGAGAGAGAGAGAGAGAGAGAGAGAGAGAGAGAGAGAGAGAGAGAGAGAGAGAGAGAGAGAGAGAGAGAGAGAGAGAGAGAGAGAGAGAGAGAGAGGAACGAGAAAGGGGAGATCGCGAACTGTCACGAATAGAGGAAGACCCGAGCTTTGTCAGGGAAGGACGTGGAGCTCTGGTAGACAAAGAAGAAACAGGGAGAAACCAAGAGAAAAAAATGAGAGAAAGGAACCTCGGGTTAGGAAAGGAGGAACGGAAAGGAAAGGAGGAAGGAGGAAATCTCAAGAGAGAGAGACAGAAGGACTCAATAAACGACAAGGCAACAGGAGGCAATTACTAAATGAAGAAGAAGAAGAAAAAGAAGAAGACAAGAATACAGAAACATCAATCCTACAACTTCCGCACAGACAGCAGAGGCAACAAGCAGAACAACAGAATCAGAAACGAAAACAGAAGGAATATGAGGACGAATGATACCACAAGAGACGCAGGAAACTCACGTCGGAGGGAAAGGTCAAAGGTCGCTCGGGTGGACCCCTTTCTTAAAAAAAAATAAAAAAAAAAAAAAAAAAAAACTCACCTCACTCTATCTTCACATATCATTATTATTATTGCTGTTTTTATTATCACTAATGATACTACTTCTTATCACTACTATTGTTATAATCAGCAGCATTATTATTATACTATTATCTTTTCTATCATTATCATCATTATCCTCCGCTTCTTCCACCTCCTCCCATCGTCGTCATTTTGTTGTTCTTATTGTCATTATCTTTTTCAGATGATTTGCAGTGAAGAGACTGGTAAAAGCATGGGAGTAAGGGAACGAGAGAGAGAGAGAGAGAGAGAGAGAGAGAGAGAGAGAGAGAGAGAGAGAGAGAGAGAGAGAGAGAGAGAGAGAGAGAGAGAGAAAAAGAGAGAGAGAGAGAGAGAAGGAGTGAGAGAGAGGAGAGAGAGAGAGAG
>NC_051389.1:59216895-59224395 GCF_015228065.2 Penaeus monodon | reverse complement strand
GTTTAATTCCAATTGCAATATCACTCAAGGCGAGAAAACCTTTTTTGAAAATTTCAAAAACAAAAAACACGGTCAGCAATAATAATACTGATATGAATGTAATGAAATAGATGATGACAATAATTATTACCATAATAACAATGATAAAAAGCAACGATAATTAGGTTTGGTTTGGGTTTACATAATGTCAGTAGTGATAACAACGGGAATAATAATAATAATAATAATAGTAATAGTAATAAGTATAACTACAAAAAAACTACTACTACTACTACTATTTCTAAAAATGATAACTATAACAACTTTAGTAATTATAATAATAATGATAATTCAAAAATAATACTAATAAATAATAATATTAATAACAAGAGCTGTAAAGATAGTAATAATAATATTCACCATCATTGCCATCATAATGATTATCAACTGTGATAATAACAACGATATCAATTATAACGAGAACAACAATAAAATAATAGTATTTTTATCATTATCATAATGAGCATACTAATAATAATAATAATAGTAGAAGACTAATAACAGCGACAGTAAAAGTTATTCAGACTGCATTCTGTTAATTATCACCAACTCCTTCAGTGCATATTGGCATTAAAAAAAGAAAAGAAAAAGAGAGGGAAGAGGTATAGCATTTTGGGAGTGTGATGATGTTTTTGGCCGACATTTTACGCGCTGCTCGACGTAAATTCTATAAAAGCATGAATGAAAGCCTCATGAAAAGTTTTTAGTCCTCAGTGAACAAAAATGAAGTGCTGCGCAAAGCGGCCAGAACCAAGTTATTTACGTTATAAAAGTTTATAAAATAGAGTTTAAAAGTTTTGTAGCTGTATTGAGCTGTCATTAACCGTTGAGTGGGGGGGAGGGGATTATCAAAGATGTGTCTACTATATTCGTAATAGGAACATAGCCCCACGATGTAAGGAATTAAAATTAAGAAAGAGAAAAATTAAGAAAGAGAGAAAGAAAGAGCAGGCTGTCAAAAAAAAAAAAATATATATATATATATTTAAATAAATTAAGCCAATAGCAGCAGTTACAAAATTCTAATAGTGACAAGAATTCCGTAAACGAATGAAAAAAAAAAAAATAAATAAATAAAATAAATAAATAAAAATGAAAATTTTAAGCATATTTTCCTCTTCCTGAATGTCACGTGCGCAAACGTCGACACGAAATGACTGGCGTTGTCATAGCTTTACAAATTTACTTTGTATCAATATCGAGGTCTGATGTGGCCACGGGCCGCTACTCATTTTAAGAAGAATTTATGAATGTGAAAGCAGAATATATTTACATAATTACCGCACTAACATAGGGAAAAACTGCACTCACCTAATGAATATGAAATATTCAGCGCCGACAAAGTATCAAGTCGGAAATGAAGAAAACTGAGCCGTTTTAATCCTTCGCTTACCAAGTCGAGCGGTGTACCATTACCATGGTAACAGCGTCGTTCATGTACCGTATTGTTTACAAGGCTTCGAATGCGAGCGTCGGCTACAACTCCGCTTACTATATTATAAGAGAAATTAATTTTGTTAAGATGTTTATCTTTTGTCAATAAAAAATATGAATAAAATGCAAATATAAAAGGTTTTCTTAAATTAAATCACGTGAACAATTTATCACTTACTTTTAAACTCCTGTCACTCGAAATGGAGAATAAGTTCGCCGTTTAATGGCATGAAGCATATTTCAAGTGGAAAATGGTCTCTATTTGTAAGACAATAATCCAGAACAAGAATAATAATCGTCCTTCATAAGACAGCAACAAGCGATGGGTGTGGCCGCTGCGCCTCGCACTCCGGCAAATGCCAATAATTTGATTTTTATAGTATTCACATTGAAAAAGGCCAGGGAACAACATGTTTACATAAATTTATTAGTTTACATAAATTTAGTAGTTAATAAGCAGATAAGAGAATATCATTACGTAGGAATTACTATGGGACTATTCATACAAAAAAAATAAATTAAAATTGCGTAAATGAAGACTGGATTTAGTGCAAAGAAAAGGCTTATTCCTTATGGTATGTCATGCACTATATGTTGATATTGTTAAGCATCTTAGAATATATCTGTGTACCAATTAGTACTTTATTTTTATGAATGTTATCTCTTGTCACCATTAGAATTTTGCTGCTATTGGCTTAATTTATTTACATATTTATAAATTTTTTTGACAGCCTGCTCTTTATCTCTCACTAGATCACGGTCTTGCGTTCCGTTCGAAAATACGGAATACTTTGTGCGCTACAAGAATGCAGTCGAAGGGTGACACTAAAATTTAAACATTGACCCAGTTTTTGTTTTATAATTTCGTGCTTAAGCACATTTATTACGACTTTTATTTATGGTAGTATTTTTAAGTGTCTTTTTTATCTGTACATAGCATACTTCCCATTAAAAGTCCAGCAGCCAGGCTTCTGAATTAGGAATAACAATCTCGCGTTTCTTCACATTTAATATCTTTTGCTTAACTGAATATGTAATAAAATACAGGTCAAGAAGTGCCTACTAGCACTCCATTGATCTTAAAAGTTCTTATGACAGAATCTATATTGAAAAACTATTCCTTGAAATTCTACATTATCTGTTTGTAAACAATGTAGGCGTCGTCATGAAGATTCGAAGTCTCGCGCTACAGGCCGTGCCGCTGAGATTGTGCGCTTCGTAGCTTCGTACGAAGTGCCCAACGGAACGCAGGGATGATAATAAAATAATGGTAGGGATAATGACAAAGATAAAAAATATGGATATAAACAAAGGTAAAGACATAGATAAAAAATACAAAGATAAAGATATAGACAACTTATAATAATAATGATGATAATCATAATAATAGTAATAATGATAACACTACCAACCATAATCATATTGATCATAATAATAATAATAGTGATGATAATTATAATATAACAATGATAATAGATATAATAACAATAATGATAATAATACATTAAATATCATTATAAATATTAGCATAATTTTTATTATCATTAATATCTGGAAACGAATATTCAAGCCAACAATTACGGCGTCTTCTGTATGCCTCAAGAAAGTTAATACGGTAATAAAATTTAATCCAATTTCACAGTAACTTCGCCGTTTTACTTGAAGGAGCTGGCATTTGTGTAGTAATAACTGACAGTCACCATTACAATTTTCATATTACACGGCAATGTTGATAACGAGACGTTTGCTGCAGAAAGAGAAAAGAAGAAGAAGAAGAAGAAGAAGAGGAAAAAGAAGAAAAAAAGAAAAAAGAAGAAAAAAAGAAAAAATATATATATATTTACACACAACTATAAATTCCATCATTACCGCATACCATGCGAACGCGAGGATGGAGCCTAGACTTCGGATTAAGATTTCTTTATCAATACGTCTGCACATCAGCTGAATTTTGCAAATCTTATACTTGCATCTCAATTTTGTATAAATCCTTCCATCATGATATACAGGTAATCAATAATTACCAATTCCAATCAATGCCGAAATAATATCTATACCATCACATTTGTATAATTTGTGGTAAAGATGGTAACCCTGATATAGGATAGCATTATATTATGAAAGTATTATATCTGTGTCAGTACAAATAAGATATATAACTAGCTTCAAAATAACCTTTGAAGTATATATGTAATTTGAATAAGGTGACAAACAAACATCACATATTCGTCATATCAATTCATATTCGGGTTCTCTCTGACAGCTCTTCCTCGTGTGTGGTCGAGGGACACGGGTAGGGAAGCGAGCGAGGATCATGCTAACTAATTTCCACGCGGTTTATTGTAATTTAAAGAATCGGAAAGCTTATTCTTTGAATTTGAAACCTAATAGTGAAGTTCTTTAAAAAAAATCATTTTATTCCAATAAAATATTGCATAAGATGGGAATGTTTTCCCAACCTGGAAATAATGCTGTCTTTTCTGTATCTGGAGTCTCTGGAATTCTCTGTGGGATTTTCTTGGCGTTTTTCTTATCGCTGTTGAAGGTTATATCTGTAATTTGAATATCCCTCAACTTATTAGAATACATATTGGCAAATCTTCACAGATATCTTTGACATGAAAATGTCAGAACTTGTTGCGTTATTACTAAGAATAAAAGTTAATGGCAACTCAACTCAATGCTTTCTATTGAGTTGATGGCGTTTTTGACTATCAGTATATGATAGGCGGGTTTAACTGGTTCCTGCGCCTGTGCAGGATTAAGATTTGAGCTTAAAAGTTAATGCTGGTCCCGGTTGATTTTGGATGCTGCCATTACGCATGCGCACCAAAGGTCTGGATTAAACTTTAATACGGGATTAACTTTTATGGCGCGTACAGAAGACGCTATTACGCGCGATCCCAGAGCTCTTGAAGGCTGATTATCATTTTGCAAAATTTGTAATAACAATCCTCTGCTGATATCACATTTAGTAACTCATTTTAACAACATGCGTGTGTGGGAGTGCGTGTGCGTTGTGTGTCCCGGGAGTGCTCCAAAGTTGTTGGCTGGAGAATGGGGACTTCGTAAACATTTACCGTTAACTTTCGTTTCTCAAAATCAAATACATAAATAGATAAAATGGACCAATAAATAAAATGAAACAAGTAAACAAAGAACCCAAAAGCAGCGTTACATGTGGTACAACATACTAAATCTTCCATCGCTGCTTTTTCCAGGCGCACTCCCATATTTACACCCTTGGATGACGGCAATAAAGCAACGATAACCATCTGAGCGGCAACATCGCTGGCAATGCTTATATTAACACAGCAGTGCGGTTGAGATGTCTAATTCGGAAGGCATGACATTTCTTAATCAGTGTTTTCAATGTCCTGTTTCTTATCATCATTATAGGTCTTATTATTCTGTTAATAAATGTTACTAAGACTACTATCAGTACTCTTACTACAATCCTGACCGTTATCGTTGCTCTTCTCTCTTCTTTTTTAGGGTTTCATTTTTATAGTTGTGCTCATCGTCTTCGTTCCTGGTTTTGTGTTTGTGTTTACACTTGACAGCTGTTAAAGATTCAAAGATTCGGATCTTCAAAGCAGGCTCGTTTTCTTTATTTTGAGATCAGTGCGGTATTTGCACAAGGATATCGATTTTTATTTTTCAAAATAAAAATTAACATATCCGGGACTTCAAAGCAGGCACAAAGATCTCGTACCTTCTTATTAAGGCTTATTAACTGCACAAGGATCTCGACCTTTGCATAAGAGTTCAAAGATTCGGTATTTCAAAGTAGGGTCGTTATTCGCACAAGGATCTCGAACCTTTTGATAAAGACTCACAGATACGGGACTTCAAAGCAGTCTCGTTATTCGCGCAAGGATCTCAGACCTATTGATAAGACTCACAGATTCGGTATTTCAAAGCAAGCTCGTTATTCGCACAAGGATCTCGGACCCTTTGCTAGAGACTAACAGAATTGGGACTTCAAAGCAGGCTCGTTATTCGCACAATGATTTTTTTTTTTTTTTTTTTAAGTAAGGCTCGTTATCTGCAAAAAGGTTATCAGACCTTTGAATAAGAGTTCAAAGATTTGGTATTTCAAAGAAGGCTCATTAAGTGCACAAGGATCTCGAGCCTTTTGATAAAGACACAATTCAGGACTTCAACGCAGGCTCCTTATTCGCCCAACTGACTGTTGTAATCCCAGCAATCTCATTACTTAAATAATTCTGTTAACACCACATTATAATTCTGCTTGTGTTTTATCTGTTCGTCCGTTCGTTCGTACGATTCGCCTACATTTTACATTTATTAATTCTATTATTATTATTATAATTATTTCCAGTATTATCATTGTTATCATCATCATCATTATCATTAACGTTATCAAGATTATTATTGTTGTTATAATTGTTACTGTTATTGTTGATGATAATGATAATAATGATAAAGATGTAAATAATAATGATAATGATAATAATGATGATAATGATAATAAATGATAATAGTGATGATAATGATACTGATAATATTCATAATAATGATAATGATGATAGCAATAATGATAATGAAATCAATAATAGGAATAGGAATAACGATCATATAAACAACAACAAATATATTTTAATAATGATAATGATAATAATAAAATTAATAATGCTAATGATGATAAATGTGATGATCCTGTTTTCCGAATGACTTGCTTTGGCAGGTGGAGGCCGTTGCCCCCGCCCGGATGCCCTTCCTCTGAATCTCGGACCCTTCGGCAGGATTCGAACTCGCGCGCTGGGGGACCGACACTCGTGGTTACCCGTCACGAGCGTTGCCGCTGCACCACGCTGGCCGTTAATGATGATATGATAATGATGATGATAATGAAAAATAATGATGATAATGATCAAATTAAAAGAAAGGACAAAAAAAACTGATTTAGTAATATTAGTTATAACAATGATAATGTTAATAATAATGCTGATAATGACAACAACAACAATAATAATAATAATAATAATAGTAACAATAGTAATGATAATAATACTGATGATATACTGCTAATAATGATAATAGTAATAACAATAATAATGATACCATTAATAATAACACTATTAAAATTTGCCTGTGTTCGCCTGCGGAGTTGAAGGCGCTTCATTATGATGCAAAATGTCTTGATGATCACACGAGCCGAAGAGCATCATATTACGAATCTATTCGCATCGTAGTCGAACTATTGTTATTATTATAATCATTAACTTTTTAATAAAAATACTGCTAATGATGGTAACAACGTGGGAAAAGGGGAAGAAGGAAAAAGGGAGGGGAAGGGGACTTAAAGAGAAAAGGGAGGGGGAAGGGAGAGGGGGCCCAGAGAGAAAAGGGGGGACGGGGAGGGAGGGAAGGAGGTAAGGAAGAGGTGGGAGGGTTAGGAGGAAAGGAGGGAAGTGGGAGGGACAGATGCAAGACTTGCAGCGGGAGGGAAGGAGAGAATTTTTAGATCTGGGGCAGCGGGAGTGGCCGGGCGGGAAAGGGAAAGGTATGGGGTGAGGGAGAGGGAGAAGGGGAGGGAGAGGGAGAAGGGAGGGAAAGGGAGAAGGGGAGGGAGAGGGAGAAGGGGAGGGAGAGAGAAGGCGAGAGGTAGAAGCAAGAGGGTGGAAAAGGGAGTGACGAGAACAGTACTTTTTTCGTTCAGTAGAACATCCACGTGACCCGTTAGTAATATTGAAAATAGTAGTAATAGTTATTATGATAATGATAATAATTATTATTATCATCATTCACAATAGCATCATCATTGTTATTAGCATCATCATCATTATTAACATCAATTATTGTTATTATTATTATTATTATTATTATTATTATCATTGTTATTATTATTATTATTATTATTATTATTATTATTATTATTATCAATAATATCATTATTATTATTATTATTACTATTATCAATATTATTATTATCATTATCTTTGTTAGTATTATCATTATTAAAAGCATCATCATTATCATTATTATTATTATCATGACTAT
>NC_051389.1:59175455-59204295 GCF_015228065.2 Penaeus monodon | reverse complement strand
CTACCCGCCGAGTCCCGTGTAATGTCGGTCGCGATTGTTTACGCAGCGGCCGCACAGACTCACATTCACTGCGGTAAACAGGGCCTCAGCATCAACACCTGCCTTCTCTCTCTCTTTCTCTTTAACTCTTTCCCTTTTTCCCTTTCTTTCTCCTTTCTCTTTCTTCGTTTCTCCTCTCTTTCTCTTTTTTCGTTTCTTCTCTCTCTCTCTCTCTCTCTCTCTCTCTCTCTCTCTCTCTCTCTCTCTCTCTCTCTCTCTCTCTCTCTCTCTCTCTCTCTCTCTCTCTCTCTCTCTCTCACTTTCTCTTTCTCTTTCTCTTCCCCTTATTCCTTTTCTCTCACACTTACTCACTCAGTTTCTCTCTTTCGTGTTTTCTCTTTTTCGTCCTGCATTTTCCATCTTACATTCTCTGTTTTCCTTCTCTTTAGTTTTTCCACGAAGAAGAAGAGGAAGAAGGGCTGTAGCCGTGGCAGCAACAGGAGGAGGAGCATTAAGTGGAGGAAAAAGTCCAGCATTAGTAGAAGTAGGACAAGAAGAGAGGGGGAGAGAGCAAAGTAAGGATGATGATGAAGAGCAGGAGGAGAAGGAGCAGGAGTAATCGGAGAAAGTGACGGAGGCGGGGGATGAAAAAAACGCGCGAAAAAATAAAAACGTAATATTAAGTGATTGTGTCCCGTGGCGGCCGCGGAATAATGCCTTGTGTTTGACTCGAGAGCGGTGGGGCTGAGGTGATGGAAAGGTGTTGGTTGTGTAACCGACCTCGCGATAGCTGACGCGGGGGGGGGGGCGGGGGGGGGGAGAAGGAGGGGACGGACTGAGAGTAACGGAGAGGCAGAGGGAGAGGGAAAAGTACTTTACAAAACGCGATGGAGAGGGAAAGGGTAAGGCGAAGGAGTGATGGCGACGGAGAGAGAAAGAAGTGAGAGAAAAAAGAGTTTAAAAAGTGTGATAGAGTGGGAGAAGGTGAGGAAGAGGTGGAGAAATGGAGATAATGAGAGAGAGAGAGAGTAAAAATGTAAAGTAGGGAGAAGAGGAGGAGATAGGTAATGAAACAGAAAGGAAGGGAGAGGGAGAGGGGTAGGATAGAGAGAAAGAAGGAGAGAGGAAGAAAAGAAGAAAGAAATTTAAGGAGTAAGTACAACAAAGAGAGACAAGAATAGAGACAGACAGACGTACACCCAAAGAGACATTCGGAGAAGCACAGAACGCAAGAGTGAGAAGGAAAGGGAGAGGGAGAGAGCGAGGAAGAGCGAGAGAGGGAAAGCAAGAGAAGCTAGGATGACGTAGCAATACCTTCCTCATCCTGCCTTGGAGAGATTATATTCCTTACTTGTATCGCCTTCCACGACGTCGCCTCACCCCCCCCTCGTCCCTACTCTGTCTCCTCCCGCCCTTGGTGTGTATTTATCACCTCCTTGCTGTTTTTCTGCTTCGTCGCCTCCTCGTTCTTCATCTTCATCATCATTATCATTTTTTGTTCCTTTCCCTCTCCATCTTCGCCTCTGCTTCCTATTCCACCTTTTTTCTTCTTCTCCTCCTGCTCCTCTTCCCATTTTCTTGCTCCTTCTTGGTATTAGTCATGTTTTTTTACATTCTTTTCTTGTTCGTGATCCTTTATTTCTCTATATGTTGCTACACCGCTATTTTGCTCTACCTCATGTTAATCATCTGGTCCTATGACCTATGACCTCATCAAGTCCATATGACGTCATCGGTCCTCTCTGCCGCCGTCTAAGCAACAGTGACGTCATCTACAACAACCAAGACGTTATCCAGAATCGTGACGTCATTAATCACCTATGACATCATCGGAACGTCCATGACGTCATAAATCGCCTATGGCAACATCAGAACGCCCATGTCGTCAGTAATCTGCCGTGACGTCATCGCACCTATGACGCCAGCCGAGAAAACTTTCATGACGTCAGGATAAAGAGGAAGTTGGACAGAGAAAAAGAAAATGAATAAAATATAAATATGTCGCGCCGGCCATCTTTAATGAGCCAAGTCGTCTGAAAATCTGAAAGGAGCAGAAATTAGCTTCCTTTCCAAAGCCCCTGAGATCGGCCGCCATTAAGGGAAAGGGGGAAGAACGGAAGGAAGAGGAAAGAAAAGACGGAAACGGAAGAGCTGGGGTGAAGGGAAGCGAAGAGAGAAGCAGAAAAGGAAGAAGAGGGGGAATGGAGGAGAGAAAGGAGAGGAGAGAGGGGAAGAAAATCAACAAGAATTATAAAAAAAAACAACTAAGAGAATAGATAAAACTCGAGAAGCAAGAGAAAACGTAAGAAGAGTAAGAAGGAAAATAGAAAGAAGAAGAAGAAAAAGAAGGAGGAGGAAACTAGAACGAAGAAGAAGGAGAAAGGAAAATAAGACGAAGAAGAAGAGGAAGAAGCAAAACGAACTCCGCCAAAGGGTCGGCGGGAGTAACAGGCGCGGGCGGCGCTGGGTCAAACGAGGCCAGGAAGCAGCTTGGCTTGGCAGCCGGGATTGAAAGACGGCTGGGGGGGGGGGGGGGGGGGCGTCTGGCGGTGGCGGGGACGAAGGCGAGGGCGTCTGGGGGTGAGGACGGGAGAGGGGGGAGGGGGAGAGAAGGAAGCAGGATGGAAGGAGGGGGGGAGGGAAAGGAGATTGGGAGGGAGGGAGGGTGGTTGGGAATAGGAAGGCGTGAGAGAGGGAGGGGAATAAGAGGGGGCGAGAGAGGGAGGGGATAAGAGGGGGTGAGAGAGGGAGGGGAGATGGGGTGAGAGAGGGAGGGGAAATGGGGTGAGAGAGGGAGGGGAGATGGGGGAGAGAGGGAGGGGAAGAAGAGGGGGGGAGAGAGGGGGGGAATAAGAGGGGGTGAGAGAGGGAGGGGAATAAGAGGGGGTGAGAGAGGGAGGGGAATAAGAGGGGGCGAGAGAGGGAGGGGAATAAGAGGGGGTGAGAGAGGGAGAGGAATAAGAGGGGGTGAGAGAGAAGACCGTGAGTAAGAGAGGGAGAATGAGAATAATGTCTCGTGTCCCCTTTTGTTTCCCATTCCTCTCCACGCACTCCTCTCCCCTCGCTTGTTCCCTCTCCCTCTTTCTACACCTTCTTCCTCCTCCTCCTCCTCCTCCGCTTCCTTTCCCTCCTCTCCCTCCTGGCCCATGTCTCTCGCAGCTAAAATCCCTGCTGCCCTTAAGATACTAGTGTGTTTACCATGTTGAGTCAGGTTTAGGAACTGGGAGGGAAGAGGGCGGTGGGAGTGGGAGGGAGAGGGGAGGAGGGGAAGGAGAAGGAGGAGGCGAAAGAGAGGGGAGGGAGGAGGGGAAGGTAGGAAGTGGGGAGGGCGAAGGGAGGGTAAGTGAGAGCGAAGCAGATGTTTGGGCGTGAGGAGAGTGAAAAGTTCGTTGGGGAAGAAAGGAGGAGAAGGAGGCGGAGGAGAGACAAGAGAGAGGAAGGGAGAAAAAGGGAAGGAGGGGAGAAGGGGAGGAGAGGAAGATGGGGAAGAAATATTGGCGTGTGTGGGTGAGACAGAGGAAGGAAGAAGAGGAGATGAAACAAGAGAAATGTTATAGAGAGTAGAAAAGAGGAGAGAAGAGAGGTTAAGTGAAGAGAGAAGAAAGGCGAAGGAGAGAGGGGGAAGAAACGACAAAGGGAGAAGTGAGGAAAGTTAATTGGCGAATTCACACTGGGGTGAAAATTAACTTATGCCTCCTTCCTTTCTTAAGAAAATAACAATGACGATCTCTCCCTCCCCCCTCCCCCCTCCTATCTCCTCACCGCACCCCCTCCTCCAAGTGCAATGAAGCACACAATAAACAAAAACAAAGGGTGAAGAATAAACAAATTAAGAGGACGAAACCAGCTTTTGAGAGAAAATAATACCTTGTTTTCCGACGTCGCTGAGGTGTAAACAGAGAGACCGATGGGGGGAGGGAGGTGAGGAAAGGAGAAAGAGGGAGAGGGAAGGACGTTGAGAAAATGAGAAGGAGGGAGAAGAGAGGAAAAGTGATAAGTGGGAAGATCGGGCTGGAGGGGGAGGGGGGCGTTAAGGAAGAGGGAAAGGGGAAGAAGGAGGAAAAGGGGGAGGGAAGGAGTGACCATTGTGCGGTGGCGGTGGTTATGGAATCACGGACTTTGTGGTCTGTGTGTCAGTTCGTCTTTTTTTCGTTTATTTTCATGTATAGCCATGTCGCGCCGCTTTTAGGATGATAAACTTCATCAAAACGCAAGATATAAAAGTTTAGAAAATGTATATACAGAAAACGAGAATAGACAATGACTCGACGTGAATAAAAGCCCCGCAGAGAGAGCCGCTGGGAGACGAAGAGAGAACGAGGCCGCAGGAGGGAGAGCGAGGGCCGCGGAGCTCCTGCCGGGGCCGAGAGGCACGTTCTCTCGCGACGCCTGTGCCGTCGGAGGGAGGGGAGGAGGAGAGGAGGAGGGAGGAGAGGAGGGGAGAGAGGGGGCAAGGTGGGACGAGATAAGGGGAAAGGAAGGGGGAAGAAGAAGGATGGAAGAGAGGGCTTCTTGCTAATGGGATGAGGAGAGGAGGAGATATGTGGCCGCCGAAGAACGCCAATGATTTGTCAATGGGTGTGGGGTGACTGATACCACTGCGTAGCACTCGCTTAAGGTTTATTCAGTAGCGGTCAAACCTGTTAATTAATACATCGATTATAGGAATGCGTGCATACAATACATAAAACCACTAATAACAATATATATTAGATTATAAGATAAAGAACTTCCTACAATACTGGATACATACGCATTGCGGGAACAGTCAGAATATCAGCTGATTCCAGTATGCTATGGGCGTCTTGACGGCACGGAGGTTCTCCTCGAACTGCCCTCACCCTTTAAACATACATATGCTACGACGTCAAGTAACATTCTACTTCATATGTTATACATTAGTTGGGTCACGACCTCACTATCTTCCAGCATCGATCACATGAAGAGCCACCATCACTTCCTAGGGGACGACCCCTCACACAAACAAGTTCTGACAGGTCAGCTCTTATGGCTGATACGGACCATGTGTTGACCCGGCGGTCACAGCCGACTAGGCCTCCCGAGGAGGTTGTGACACAGAAGATGAATTTTATACAATACAGCCTCTCCGATTGCAGTGTTACAGAATAAGTGATATACAGAATATATGATACACCATAATATGAAGTATGTGATATACCAGCGGCGGCTACACTCCCCCCTTTGCTCCACTGTGGAGCAACCAAATAATCCCGGGTTAGGATAATGATACTTCTAAGAGGCATAACTTCACTATGGGTCTGATGAGGATTCCAGAACTAGTCCGGACTTTGGTCTTTCTCACGAGTCTATCTTCACCGGCTATAGCCTCTGTCACCCTCCCTAGCCCCCACTGATTCCTGGGAGTATGTCGTTCGACAATGAGGACAAGGTCTCCTTCCTGAAGATTTCTGGATGGCTTCAAACTGTTTCTGTCTCATCCTCAATGTGTTCAGGTATTCAGCTTTCCATCATCTCTAGAACCTATCTGCTAGGACTTGTGCATGGATCCAGGCTCGCCCATATGTGTTGTCAAGTGAAGCATTGTCATTTGTCTGCACCTGGATACCATCTACATTCATCCTCAGGGCATGGTTAGGGGTTAAAGCTTCTGGTTCTGTGACATCGCCCGGGATCGCAGTATGAGGGCGGCTATTCGTCCTTCAACTGCTTTGCCTGGTGAATGGCCATTGCTTCATTCTCGACAGATATCAAGAGGCCATCTACATAGAAGTTCTTTACATCTGCTAATTTGGTCTTAGATAGCGTCCTTAGAAGAGCAAATGATGCACATGTGGGGCTCCAAACACCTCCAAATAGTGCACAGTCATGCGATATACTTTCGGCCTCGCAGAGAAATCCCCCTTTTTGGCCACCACAAGAACCTTAGAACATCATGATCCCTTGGGGTGACCTTTACCTGGTGAAACATAGCCTTGATATCAGCAGCTACTGCAATTCTTCTTTCTCTAAACCGGAGCAGTATGCCCAGCAGGTCATTCATCAAGTCTGGGCCTTGCATGACCTGCTTATTTAGGGTGGTGCCTTCAAAGGAAGCAGCACAGTCGGACACTATGTGTATTTTCTCAATTTGTTAGGATTGAATACCGGGTGGTGTGGTAGGTACCATGTCTTCCCTGGCGGTCCTACTCCCTTTGCCTGCTCAGCATGTCCTTCTTGAAGTAACTTCTCCATTTCTGCTACATATTTAGCCTTCAGGATTTCATCCCTTTGAAGACGTGTTTTCAGGCCAGCAAGTCGTCTTTCACCATTATCCAATTGTCTGGAAGCTGGGGCTCGATTTCCTTAAAGTGAATTGGGAATTCATGATGTCCATCAACCATGGTTCCCTCTTTGTCCCACAAATGTAGGACTTGATAATCCTCCGCTGATCTTCCCTTTTCATCTGTGTGCTCCTTTCCAAGGCACATGGTGCTCGTGCTGCGGTACAGGGTACTTCACTTATGTAGGTCCCAAAATTTGTTGCTCCCAGTGACCGTTAACCGCCCATCCTAATTTTGTCCTTGCAGCAAAGAGTTCACCTCCTCTCCCCCTTCTGACCTCCAAAGGCATAAGTGCTGAGGGAGCGTCCTGCCCGATCAGTAACTCGACGCTCCAGTCTGGTGGATTTGCCTGAGTAGAAACCGGGTCTCGTAGGTGTGGCCAGTGAGTGGTGTTCAATTGGCTCACTCTAGCTTTGATCAGACCTTCAGGGAAGGAATCGAGGACGATCACCTGACGGAGTCGCATAGTGGTATTCTTTCCTGTGTACAGTCCCTTGACCATGAGATCAACCTGTTTGGTGTCATGGTAAGTTTCCTGTGTCAGTGTAGTAATCACCGTTGTCTCCCTTCTCTCCTTTGGCCGAAGCATTTCTACTACCTTGATGGAACAGAAAGAGCAGGAACTACCGGAGTCCAGCAAGGCACATGTCATCAGCAGCTGTTACTATCACTTAAACAATGGGGGGGGGGCACCTCGCTCCTTACAGCTTCCACCTGTGCTGTCGTTAAGCCCTCCTTCTTTGGCAGTCCCATACAGTGGGTAATGTACCTTTTCACCTTTGTATCGCAAAGGTCAAATAAGCGGTTCAGTTTTACCTGTGGGTGCATAGAGGTGCGAAGTACTTCTTGCTCAAACTGACTCCGGTAGGCCGAATACTCCTCAGGACTACTACCATTTAGCTTGGGAAGTTTTACTTGCAACATTTGTATTACCTCCACAAATGTTTTTTTGTCAGCTCCTTGATCGGATGGTTTTGAGCGGGAGCGGTTCTTCTGGGATTTGCGAATTTTTCGTTTGGGCCGGTGTGCTATCATGGCACCATCATCACTTGAAGTTTCAGTAGTGCTGTGTTTTCGAAGTCGTTTAGATCTCCACTGTTTTTCGTCGATGCTCGATGATTCTGAATCAGTGTCTGAGCAGCTGTCCTCATCACTTGTGGATTCTGATGTAGTGCATTTTCGTTGCCTTGATTTCCGTTTTTTTATTGTCATTGTCGTCCTTATGGCTTTCCTTCCTTGCAAGGTTTCTCCAGAGTCCGTTTAATTCTTCTATAACATCACTCCATAGGATGACAGGGTCTGCCATGCGACTTTCCGAGTGAGGGTCATGCTGGCCAGAGCTGTCGATGGGGTAGGCTCGGGAACTTTCCTTCCCCCTATGTTCACTCACTGGACTAAGAGGAGTCCCTTCTCCAGAATTAATGATGGAGCAAACCTGGGGACTTCCTTCCCCTTTTGATTCCCCTTTTGAGATTCCAGGACCAAGAGGTGCGAGAGGTGTTTCTTCACCTGTTCTTCCACCATGAGGTTCACGATTTTCAGACTCTTTTATATCCTTGTCCGTCCACACCACATCGTCTCTAGCAGTGTCTATTTCCACCTCCATCCTTTCTTACGTCCACCGACTATTTCCTGCGGGAGACGCATCTCCTGACATCTGATCAACACAGTGTGGGTGTCCTGTTCTTAGTCAATGAGTCACCGTGTGTTTTTTAACTCTGCAAGAATGCAGCACCATGGGTTTTTCACTCTGCAGGAATGCAGCACCGTGGGTATTTGACTCTGCAAGAATGCAGCACCGTGGGTATTTGACTCTGCAGGGATGCAGCACCGTGGGTTATTTGACTCTGCAGGGATGCAGCACCGTGGGTTTTTGACTCTGCAGGATTGCAGCACCGTGGGTATTTGACTCTGCAGGGATGCAGCACCGTGGGTTTTTGACTCTGCAGGGATGTAGCACCGTGGGTTTTTGACTCTGCAGGGATGCAGCACCGTGGGTTTTTGACTCTGCAGGGATGCAGCACCATGGGTTTTTGACTCTGCAGGGATGCGGCACCGTGGGTTTTTGACTCTGCAGGGATGGCAGCACCGTGGGTTTTTGACTCTGCACGAATGCAGCACCGTGGGTATTTGACTCTGCACGAATGCAGCACCGTGGGTATTTGACTCTGCAAGAATGCAGCACCGTGGGTATTTGACTCTGCAAGAATGCAGCACCGTGGGTATTTGACTCTGCAAGAATGCAGCACCGTGGGTTATTTGACTCTGCAAGAATGCAGCACCGTGGGTATTTGACTCTGCGAGAATGCAGCACCGTGGGTATTTGACTCCTTAATAAACACAACACTGTGGGTTTTCAACTCCTTAATGAACACAACACTGTGGGTTTTCAACTCCTTAATGAACACAACACTGTGGGCCTTTTCACTCCTAATAACACAACGCTGTGGGTTTTCAACTCCTTAATGAACACAACACTGTGGGCCTTTTTTAACTCCTTAATGAACACAACACTGTGGGCTTTTTAACTCCTTAATAAACCACAACACTGTGGGCTTTTTAACTCCTTAATGAACACAACACTGTGGGCTTTTTAACTCCTTAATGAACACAACACTGTGGGCTTTTTAACTCCTTAATGAACACAACACTGTGGGTTTTTAACTCCTTAATGAACACAACACTGTGGGCTTTTTAACTCCTTAATAAACACAACACTGTGGGCTTTTTAACTCCTTAATGAACACAACACTGTGGGCTTTTTAACTCTGACCACCGCACACTGATTCAAACACATCACACGATATCGCAATTTTCCCTTTTGTAGAGTGAAGCATTACGCACGCAAGAACACCAACAGTGGGGCACGGACACTACGTCTGTTTTGCATTTTTCGTAAACCGTGCGTGTAGTTCCCGTAGAGTTTTGTTGACTGGTGGTTTTTTAGGATGTCCTCGTCCCGTGCTAGCAGCCGCCACGCGCTGCCCTTTTGCCTTCCGTCGCTGACAGGGATGTACTTCACCGCCGACTCCGTGTTAGGTCGTCTTGGTAATTAGCACCCTTTGCGTTTGACTGTGGCCGCCGAAGAACGCCAATGATTTGTCAATGGGTGTGGGGTGACTGATACCACTGCGTAGCACTCGCTTAAGGTTTATTCAGTAGCGGTCAAACCTGTTAATTAATACATCGATTATAGGAATGCGTGCATACAATACATAAAAACCACTAATAACAATATATATTAGATTTATAAGATAAAGAACTTCCTACAATACTGGATACATACGCATTGCGGGAACAGTCAGAATATCAGCTGATTCCAGTATGCTATGGGCGTCTTGACGGCACGGAGGTTCTCCTCGAACTGCCCTCACCCTTTAAACATACATATGCTACGACGTCAAGTAACATTCTACTTCATATGTTATACATTAGTTGGGTCACGACCTCACTATCTTCCAGCATCGATCACATGAAGAGCCACCATCACTTCCTAGGGGACGACCCCTCACACAAACAAGTTCTGACAGGTCAGCTCTTATGGCTGATACGGACCATGTGTTGACCCGGCGGTCACAGCCGACTAGGCCTCCTCGAGGAGGTTGTGACACAGAAGATGAATTTTATACAATACAGCCTCTCCGATTGCAGTGTTACAGAATAAGTGATATACAGAATATATGATACACCATAATATGAAGTATGTGATATACCAGCGGCGGCTACAAGATAGGAGGAAAAAGTGGAAAGGTGATGGAAGAGAAAATTACTGTTAAGGAGGTGAGGTGAGAAGGAGAGAAAATAGAGAAGAGGGAAGAGGGAATGAGGGCGATGGAAGAGGGGATTATTTGCCAAGAGCAGAGGAGAGGCAAAGCGGAGAGAGAGAGAGAGAGAGAGAGAGAGAGAGAGAGAGAGAGAGAGAGAGAGAGAGAGAGAGAGAGAGAGAGAGAGAGAGAGGAGAGGAATGTATTGACAGAGAAGGTGATTTGTCAGTGGGAAGGAGAGAAGTGAGGAGAGGCATGAGAGGGAAGAGGGAAATTGAATGGAATATGGAAAAGAAAAGAAAGATAAAGTACAGATAAGAGTAGCAGGAAGGGAGCTAATGAGATAAAAAAGATTTTAAAAGATATGTCAACCAGGCATAAAAATGTAATCATAAAGAAAAACAGAAGTATTGTATTAGACACAGACAAATAGACAAATTCATACAGACAGACAGATAGACAGACAGACAGACAGACAGACAGACAGACAGACAGACAGACAGACAGACAGACAGATGTACTGAGACACATCAAAGGTAGGTTACCCCCTCTTCCCCCCCATCAAAGAGAATCTCTATATATATGATAATCGTTGATGCAATATGAGCTACTTTTGATCTGCGAATCCAAAGGTCAAAGTGGCAGTGGCAGAGGAAGGGGAAGGGGAAGGGGAAGGGGAAGAAGGAGGAGGAAGGGGAAGAAGGAGGAGGAAGGTGAAGGAGGAGGAAGAAGGGGAAGAAGAAGAAGAAGCAGACGATTGATTATCGTCATGATTAAGAAAAAATAAGATGAAGAATCTGAACAATTACTAAGGATAAGACGAAGAGGAAAAGCACGTAGAAGAAGAAAGGAAAAAATAATAAAGTAGAAGAAAGAACGGAATGACTAGGTAGGAATAATAAGAAAGAAAAAAGTAAGAAAATCTCAAGAAAAGCAAAAGAGAACAAAGAAGAAACGGGAGGGAAAAACGAAGGGGGGAAGAAAAGACAGAGAAAGGGGAAAAGGAAAGAGCCAAAGAGCAAAGGCGTTATCCCAGATGCGCCGCGTCGATCTCCAGCAGACCTGCGTGGCAGATGGCAGATCCCGGCGGCAGCTGGTAACCCGCGTCTCGAGAATTACCCGATAGGATATTATAACCATTGCGTCATCTTAGTTATCTTCTTGGCCGTCATTTATTACAAAGCCGTTGTCAGTATTGTGGTCGTGTATTATTATCGAAATGTATTATGACAGAACTTCACTAACTTCTCATAATCGAGATTATCATTATTATCACTAGTATAATAACCATTACCTTGTTTTCGTCATCATTGTCTCTATATTGATATAATTCCCGTTTCCATCATGACGATCTTGTCAACAGGCTTGGAATTAGATACTCTTGCATTTGGCAAACATCTGAAGGGCTGTCAATATGTACATACATGTAAACACGTTTGATTCTACCCGTACGTACACATTTACATGTTTATTTGCTATACGCTCATGCGTATGACTTGTATAGCAGTTTGAACGCATCAGCCTCTCCGTTTGCTAACATGTCCTGGTTTTCCTTTCCCTCCCTCCCTCCCTTCCTCATTTCTTCTTCCTTCATTCATTAGCCTATCTCTACCCCCCTTCTTCCTTCCCTTTCTTATCCTATCTCTTCTCCGTCCCTTATCCTATCACTTTCTTCTCCTTCCCTTTCCCCTTTTCCTGTTTCACCTCCTCTATCCTTTGTCCTCCCTCCACTCTTCCCTTCTATTCTTCCCCCTGTCGTCTCTCCATTACGCCTCTCCTCCCCATCTCCCTGCTTTTCCCTACCCTCCCCCTTCACCCTATCATACCTTACGTTACTCTTATCTACCATACTTAACCCAATTTATTCTACCCTAACCTAACCTAACGAAACATACGTTACCCTACCCTATCCTATGCTGCCCTGCCTACCCTGCCCTGCCATAGCATACCCTACCCTATCCTAATTACCCTTCTCTCCCTCCCTCCCCTCCTTCTCCTTCCTCCCCTCCCCCTCCCCTCACTACCGCTCGACCTCCCTTCCCCTCTCGAATCGGATCATACGAACACCTTTTTCCCGCATTCGAGAGAGAGAGAGAGAGAGAGAGAGAGAGAGAGAGAGAGAGAGAGAGGGAGAGAGAGAGAGAGAGAGAGAGAGAGAGAGAGAGAGAGAGAAGCACGATTTCGTAAATTCCGTCGGCGAATTTCGAAGCGGCGGCGAGTAAACAGATCGATGTCGTGATCGGAGGAATAATCTCAAGGGGGGGGGAGGGTGATGACTTCCTTCGTTGTGACAGGAAGAGGGAGGGGCTTGGGCGAGGAGGGGGGAAGGAGTGTAGAGGGATGGATGCAAGGAGGGGGAGGGGGTGGGAGAGAGAGAGATAGGTGTGAGAGGGAAAGGGGGTTGAGAGATAGAGTGAGGGGGGAAGTGAGAGAAGGAGAGGAAGGTGAGAGAAAGAAAGGGTGGTGTGTAAGAGAGAGAGAGAGAGAGAGAGAGAGAGAGAGAGGAGAGAGAGAGAGAGAGAGAGAGAACTCCAAACACAAGTTTAGTAGATAAAAAGAAAGTGAAAAAAGAAAAAAAGAAAAACCACAAAAACAAAGAGAAATAAAAGGAAATTACCCCCCCCCCCCCTCCCTCCGTCCCTGGAAAAGACGAAGAAAAAAAACACATCGATCGTAACACCATTAGTGACGTCACGAAGTGAATTATTTAGTCGTCTCCATCAGGACGCGGAAGTGCGAGACTCGGCGAGATTTCACGAGATCCGCGACACGAACGGCGTCTTTGACGAACGGCGCTTTTCACGAATGGCCTCTGTATTAAACGGAGCTTTTCATGAATGGCGTCTTTCACGAACGGCGTCTTCCACGAACGGCAGCGAATCCACTCGTCCGAACAGGCTCGCACGAACGAGAAAATCGCAAGCCAGCAAATTTTAGCCTAACGAAGTCGCCAGCGAGTCGTAGTTCGAACACGCATGCAATGGCTTCGGTGATGTTATTTGATACAGGACACGGTGAGATCGGACGCGGCAAATTATTCACTCGGTGTTATCGTATTTCTCGAGCCGTGACGTCATGCGTTGCCGACCCGGGATTATGATCAAATGGAAACGATACGAAAATTACAGTTTGCGAGGAAAAAAAAAGTTAAGTGATGAAACTTTCTGCATTTTAACGCGGTGTGAAAACTGCAGTCTAATGGATAACTTCTCGTATTAAATAGATGAATAGGTGAGACGAGATGGATGGTATTTTAATGTGCAGTTCGTGAAATTATGCAAGACAGATGAGTCAAAAAATAGTGTTTTTTTTTATAATTTTGGCATTGCAAGGTTTTACGCCTGTTGGTTATTGTTCGCTAATAACCATCATCATCATTATTATCATTACCATAGTAACGGTGCTGATTATGATAATGATAGTTAATAATGATCGTTCTCACTCTTTGTCATTACTGTTATTATCTCCGTCGCCATCAATACCGTTATCACCATCATCACCGAAATCAACGTTAATCAGACGCAATATCATCCATGTCCTATCTTCCCCCATTTCCCAGACTTCCCCCATTCACAAAAAACACACACAAAAAAAACGAAAAAAAAAAACCGGTAAAAAATCGACCCAATTGCTTTAATCTCGCCTGCTTCGTTACCCGAGACTGGCGACGTTCAGGGCCTTATCAAGAACGATTCGCTAATCCCGCCTTGATTGGGAGTGAATTGCCGTTCTCCGTCTCGATGCCACTTTGATGAGCGTCCGTTGGGCCGAATTCCCCGCGCCGAGAGGAAAGCTTAGCCCGTTATTGCTCCTCGGTTTTGGGCGTCGGTCACGGATGGATTCGTGTTTCGCGTTTGCACGTGTGTCTCTTATTTTGCTTTTCTTCTGGTTTTCATGTTTGTTATTACCTTTAGAATTATAATTATAGCTTTTGTTATTTGTATCATTGTTGATAGTATTATTGTTATTATTGTTGATATTGTTATTTTTATTGTTATTATTATAGTTATCATTATTATTATTACTGTTGGATTTGTTATTCTTCTTTTTCGTGCGATTCTCAACATCGCCCTATTTCTCATTGGTCCGGTGGAATGGTAATTAGTGTTATTATTCGGAATTAAGAAGATAATGAGTGAAAGAATTATATATCCTAATTGCTCTCCTCTCTCTCTCTCCCTTCCCTTCCCTCCTCTCCCTCTCTCCCTTACCTTCCCTCCTCTCCCTCTCCCTTCCCTTCCCTCCTCTCCCTCTCCCCCTTACCTTCCCTCCTCTCCTCTCCCTGCCCTTCTCTCCCTCTCCCTCTCTCCCTTACCTTCCCTCCTCTCCCTCTCCCTTCCCTTCCTCCTCTCCCTCTCCCCCTTACCTTCCCTCCTCTCCCTCTCCCTTCCCTTCCCTCCTCTCCCTCTCCCCCTTACCTTCCCTCCTCTCCCTCTCTCCCTTCCCTTCCCTCCTCTCCCTCTCTCCCTTCCCTTCCCTCCCTCCGTCAGTCCTTTGCTATTTCCTTCGCCGGAATCAATATTCACAAATATTCGATCAAAGACATTTTTTGCAACTGAGGGAGCAAGGGGGTAGGGGGGAGGGAACAGGGAGGGGGAGGGGGACGGGAAGGGGTGAGGGGAGAATTGGGGTTAAGAGGGAAGGGGTGGGAGAGTGTGGGGGTATCGGGGGGAGGGGGTGCGTGTATGCATAGAGGGGGGAGGGTGATGTGAAGGGTCAAGCGTGTGGTTAGACAAAGAAATATGGTGAGTGGGAGGGGTAGGGGGGGGAGGTAAGGTGAATCACTGAGTCTCGCGTGTCTCTCCTAACCCCGCGAGATTCAGCAAGATTTAGCGAGATTATTGTATTTTTTCGTATTGTCTTTTCTTTGTCTGTGCGCGTGTAATTCATAATTGTTTGTTTGTCCGTTTTGTGTCTGTCTTTCTATATTATATACTGAATATGTCTGTCTATTTGAATCTCTCTCTCTCTCTCTCTCTCTCTCTCTCTCTCTCTCACTCTCTCTCTCTCTCTCTCTCTCTCTCTCTCTCTCTCACTCTCTTACTCTCTTACTCTCCCCCCTCTCTCTCTCTCTCTCTCTCTCTCTCTCTCTCTCTCTCTCTCTCTCTCTCTCTCTCTCTCTCTCTCTTACTCTCTCCCTCTCTCCCTCTCCCTCTCTCCTTCTCTCTCTCTCTCTCTCTCTCTCTCTCTCTCTCTCATTATCACTCTCTGTTATTATCTCATTTTACATTTTCGCTGTCCTTACTTTTAGTCTTATTCTTATTATTCTTATCAATTTTGCCTTTCTGTACTTGTAAATAAAAGTGTGTCTTCAAAAATATCCGTTTTCCAGACATCCTGTGGATAAAAACTTATTAAGGAAGATAAAATTCATGTCACGCAAATATGACCGAAGTTGAAAAAGTTGCGTTAGTATGTATGCAAATAAATGTCTCAGACTCAAACTTTTTCTTAAAGATTCGACATTTTTTGTGGGTGAGAAAAAAAAGTGGAAAAGTTTTCGGTCGCCTGTTGGGAAACTAGAAAAAATATTTTTAAGTGGAACAAATTGAAAGGTTGGTAACAATGTCGTTGACGGGTCTTTGTGAGCGAAAAGAGAGGTCAGGGGACAATTTTCGAAGGTAATTAATGTGCGAGCATGTGTGTATAGCTACGAAATAGAGGGGGAGGGGGGGGAGAGGGAGAGAGGGAGAGGGAGAGAGGGAGAGGGAGAGAGAAGAGAGAGAGAAGAAGAAGAAGAAGAGAGAGAGAGAGAGAGAGAGAGAGAGAGAGAGAGAGAGAGAGAGAGAGAGAGAGAGAGGGAGAGAGAGAGAGAGAAGGAGAGGGGGGGGAGAGAGAAGGAGAGACAGGCAGACAGGGGGAAGGAGTGTGCAGGAGAAGAAAAGCAAAGCGAAGAGAGAAACAGAACAAGCCATCCGTAATACGATCAGCGGCCAATCCCCCTCGCATCTCATATCCGTAAATGAGAGTAAATCCACCTTAAAAGTATACTGAAGCGCAAGGCCACGTCTCGTCATCAACATGCCTTCAATGATGGACAATAATTTGGCTTTTTTCTTCTTCTCATTATTTATTGTTAATCTGACATTGCTCCTTGTCTTTTTTTCTTTTCTTTTTTTAGTCTGTATTTTATTGCATTATTTTCTTATTCTTATTATATGTTCATTTGATAATTTTTATACTAATATTTAGGATAGATAAGGCGATAAATGTTATCATTATCATGTATACATTCATTCACTGATATATTTAATCATAACCCGTTATTATTCAGGATGGGAAGGGGCGCTGAGGGTCACCATTATCCATCCCCATTTCGCTCACTGTCGAGAAGCCAGTGTCACTGCCCCCCCCCCCCCGTCCAGCGATTCGGCGTAAAGAGGTTCCGCGGCCCCCGGGGGGATCCGCCCGGGGGATCCGCGAGTGGTGGAGCCGCGTTTCCAGTGCATCTGTGCCGGATGCCCTTCCTAAACCGTGGAAGGGAGATGAAACGCCGTCAGGAATGCGGTGGGGAGAAGGAAGGAGGGAGGGAACCAAATAACAGGATAAAAGGGAAGGAAAGAGAATGGGGATAAATGAAAGAGAGAAAGCAATGGGTCAGACAAAGGGAAGGAAGAAGGAAAAAAAAGGAGTAAAAAAGATAGAGAGAATAAAAAAGTGAAGGAAAGGGGAGAGAAAGGAAAAAGGAAATACAAAAAAAAGAAGAAGGAGGGGGAAAAGGAAAAGTTCTGAGAAGGAAAAGAGAGAGGCATGATATCCCACCCGCGTAATGGTAAAAGCGAAGAAAAGGGAAGGAGGAAGGGGTCCCGGACGAGGAAAGGCGGCGAGAGGAGGCGCGGAGCAAAAAGCAGGCCTGGCGGCGGGAGTAGACGCGGCTGTGCCAAGCTAGGTCGATGGCGACGGCCGCTGAGCCCCGCGTGCCTGCGAGAGAGGTCGAAAGGTCATGGCGCAGACAAAGATCGGATTTTGGTGTGCGTGCGTGTGTGTGTCAGTTCGTGCATGCGGTTGGGTGTGCTGACTTGCCTGAGGTCGTTTTGAAGTGCGTGTTGTTGAAGAGGAGGGGGTTGTGTTTTTGTGCGTGCGTGTCTTGTGCACGCGAGGGCGACTACACTTTTTCGGGAAAGGAAACGGGAAAGAGAAGAAGAAGAAAAAATAAGAACATGACATTAACTTTCTCGGACGTCGAATGTAACAATTAACCCAATCGCCACGTTTGGCAAGAATACATGCCATGCCCACTGTAACACAGGTTTATTTATTGTATTCACACATAGATGGCTCTACAAGTGCTTAGTCATCAAGGGGTCACTTATTAGTCCTACCTTTCTCACCTGTTTACCCTTTTCCTTGACTTTTGGAAAGGATCTTTTGCATTATTTCATTGTCTTAAATGTTAACAAGATTTTAATAATACTTTAATAATCATAACATCAATAGCAATAATAACAGTATTGATATCAATTGTATTAAAAGGAAAAACGCATTTTCCCGCCAATTCAAGGAATGGCGAAATCAGGATCGGTCAGTAGGGCCTACTGATAGACTCCTTGGAGGCTGAGCACATGTGGAGCCATCTGTATGTAACAAAATTCACAAAAACCTACAAGGGACAGAACATAAATCCGGGGTGATTGGGTTAACTGTTCCTCGAAAATTCTGCTTGTCCTTCTTCCTTCATCCGCCCCCCCCCCCCCGTAGGCAAATAAGCGTCAACAAAAGCCTACATTATCAAGAAAGCAAATATCCCACTCATCCCACTTCAGACTTCTTGCAAATCGCTCAAACACAAAAAAGTAAAAAAGTCCCAAGAATAGAGGCCGGCCCAAATCACCCCCCTTTCTGCCTCACACACAAAGCGGAAACGGGAATCCAATGTAAACACTCGGCGAGACTCGGCAGGCGAACCGGACAATAAAAGCGGGGTTGGTCTGTAGGCGTTAGAATCAACAGTTACGTGGAAATGCCCGAGATTATCATAGGGGAAAAAAGCTTGTTGGGGCTTCTGCGGACGATCAATAGATGGCGTTGGTTTGTTTTGGTTGGACTTTCGCGTCTTGTGAGTTTAATGGGAATGGTGAAAGGGTGAAGAAAAGGTGGAAAAGATAGGAAGGGGAGGGAGAGGGAGGAGGAAAGGGTGAATAAGAAGGAAAAGAGGGGGTAGGGAGGGGAGCCTGATAGGAAGAACGAGAGAGAGAGAGAGAGAGAGAGAGAGAGAGAGAGAGAGAGAGAGAGAGAGAGAGAGAGAGAGAGAGAGAGAGAGAGAGAGAGAGAGAGAGAGACTCGATTTCCATATACCTAGATGCATAGAAGGACGAGTGAGCAATTGGATACAAGGATGAATAATAAAAAAAAGTTTCGACCCTTGGTTCATTCCCCTCTCTCCGCCAGTTCACTCCAGATCCTCCTTCCTTACTCTAACATTAATAAACTTTATGACAAACGAACATCTAAACACATTTTCTCTTCATCTCGTCGTTCTTGAACTTCCTCTTCTATCTAAATATCTCCCTCTTCCTTTTCATTTGTTTTTCGTCCCTCTCTTTCCGTCTTATATCGGATTTATATTCCAATTCGCCTTTTATTCTATTTGCCTTCTCCTTCCTTTCACTTCACCATCCTCTCCCTCCTTGTCCCCCTCTCTTCCCCATCGTCATCCTCTCTTCTTCTTCCTCCTCTTCCTCTCTGTCCCACCTTCTCCCTCTTTTTTCCTTGCTTCCTTCCTCCTCCCTCCTCCCCTTCTTCTCCCCCGCCTCTTTCCCCTCCCCCTCCCCCTCCTCCTCCCTCCTCCTTCCCTGCCTCTTTCCCCTCCCCCTCCCCCTCCTCCTCCCTCCTCCTTCCCTGCCTCTTTTCCCCTCCCCCTCCCCCTCCTCCTCCCTCCTCCTTCCCTGCCTCTTTCCCCTCCCCCTCCTCCTCCCTCCTTCCCTGCTTCTTTCCCCTCCCCCTCCCCTTCCTCCTCCCTCCTCCTTCCCTGCCCTTTCCCCTCCCCTCCTCCCCCCCTTCCCCTGCTTTTTTTCCGCTCCCCTCCTCCTCCTCCTCCCTCCCCCTTTCTCTGCCTCTTTCCCCCCCCCCCCTCCTCCCCCTTTCCCCTGTTTCTTTCCGCCCCCCTCCCCTTCCTCCTCCCCTGCCACTCCCCCCCCCCCTCTCACCTGTCCCTCGTTCGTCCCCCCCCCCTACTTTGGAACCGCTTGCAGAAGTGAATTGGCCGCCTGATGTCGGTTTAATTTTCGGGAGACATTTTCATCGAAATGTCGATTTGGCTCCGTTTCACTTCAGGAGAGAGGCTGGGCGTGAAGAGGAGGTGGGGGAAGGGTGAGGGAGATGGGGGGGGGGGGGGGGGGGAGGGAAGGGGGGGAAAGGGGAAGAGGAGGGACCAAACGATTTTTGTTCGTTCTTTCTTTCTATAAAGGAAAAGGATCATAGACCCCTCCTCTCTCCTCCCCTCTCTCTCTTTTTCCCCCTCTCTCTTTCTCTCTCTCTCACTCTCCCCCTCTTCTCTCCCTCTCTCTCTTTTATAATATATATATTTAAATTTATATATATATAATATATATATATTTAAAAATATATAAAATTTAAATTTAAAAAAAAAAAAAAAGGGGGGGGGGGAAAATAATGGGGGAAAAAAAAAATTTTTTTTTAAAAAAGGAAAAAGGGATTATTACCTTTATTATGACCAATTCTCTTCTCTCCCCCCGCGCCCCTCCTTCCTTTTCCCCCTTTTCCTCGCCTGTTCCTCTCCCTCGGTCCTCCCCCCTCTCTCCCCCCCCCCCCCCCCCCTTTCCTCTCCTTTCCTCTGTCCAACCCCTTTTCCCTCTTCCCCTCCCTTTCCCTTCACCCCCACCCCCCCCCCCCCCCCCCTTTTTTTTTTTTTCCTTGGTTTTCCCCAAAATCTCCTCTCTCTCCCCCCCCTTTTCCCCCCTCCATCCTCTTCTTTTTCTCCCTTTCTCTCTTCCCTCTTTGTCTCTCCCCCCCCCCCCTCTCTCTCTCTCTCTCTCCTCCCCTTTTTTTTTTTTTTTTTTTTTTTTTTTTTTTTTTTTTTCTTTTTCTTCTTCTCCCTCTCCCCCCCCCCCCCCCCCCCCCCCCCCCCCTTCTCCCGCTCTCTCTCTCCTCCCCTCTCTCTCTCCTCTCTCTCTATTTTTTTTTTTTTATTTTTTTTTTTGCTTTCTTTTTTTTAATTTTTTTTTTTTTTTTAAAAATTCTAACTTTAAACTCTAAACCAAACCACCCCCCCCCCCCCCACCCCCCCCCCCTTCTCTTCTCTCTTTTCCTTCTCTTCTCGTCTTCCTTTCCTCTTTTTCCTCTCCTTTTTTTCTCTCCCTTCTCTTATCCCTCTTCCTTCCCCCCCTCCCTTTTGTGTTCTGCTCATTCTCTCTCTCTCTCTCTTTTTCTCGGTGCATCCGTTTCTCTGTGGTTCTCTCCTTTGTAATTGTATTCTCTCCTTCTCTTTCCTCATCCTCTCTCAAGTTCCTTCCTCTCCGCCCTCCCTCTCCTCCCCCTTCATTTAATAATTTTCCCGTCCTTCTCCCTTTCTTCTCTTTCTTCCTTTTTCACCTCCTCTTTTTTCTTCTCCCCCTACCTTTTTGTTGTGCTTTTTGTCTTTTTTTTTTTTTCTTTTACATCTCTCTCCTCTCTCTCTCTCCCTCTCTCTCTCTCTTCTCTCTCCTCATTCACTCTTTCACTCTCTCACTCTCTCACTCTCTTCTTCTTCCCATCATCTCTCTTCCTCTATGTTTCTCCTTCCCACTCTTCTTCCCTCTCTCCTTCTCCCTCCCTCCCTATCTCTCTCTTTCTATCTTTTCATTCCCCCCTCTCCCGCACAACACCACACTGCCCGCAAACGGGAAACAGATACCCCTTTCATTAAAGCTCTCTCAAAATGCGCGTTTTTATCAGGGTCGTTTGTCTAATTCTTGCAAAATTGCGCAGCAAATTTCCAATCGTTTTCACTTTTTTTAAATTTATTATTTTTTTGTCTCCACCTTTTTCCCCCTCCTTTTTTAAAAAATTTTTTCCCTTTTTTTTTCCTTCCGCACAGCCCCCTTAAATTTGTTGGGGGCCTTGGAAAAGGGAAAACCAAAAAAACCCCCCCCCCCCCCCCCCCCCCCCCCCCCGGGCCCCCCCCCCCCCCCCCCCGCGTGCACATGGGGGCTGTGCGCCGTAACAAAGTGCAGTGTACATACCCCCGCGGGCGAACAGAGGAGGGGTGTCTTGGGAGGGTTTTGGGGTGCGTGATAAAGTGAGAGCGAGAAGAAGAGAGAGGAGAGGAGAGAGAGAAGAGAGAGAGAGAGAGAGAGAGAGAGAGAGAGAGAGAGAGACAGAGACAGAGACGAGGCTGCGACCTCTTTGCCGTCAGGGCGGGCGAGCGAGGTAAGCTCTGAAGCTGCGTGGTTGCAAAAGCTCAACAGGTGAGGACGCGAGAGGGAATTTGCTCATTGCGACGTCGACAAACACACGTCCATTGACTCGCGGCCCTGATGCGAATGCTCAACAGGTGTAGGTAGACCTGCGAGGAGGACGAGGAGATGCGGCCCCGAGTGACCCGAGGGTCTGCGCCCTGTTGTTTACAGCTTGGCTCTGCTTCCTGACCCATCTGGTTGGCACCCTCCGAGACCTTCCCTTGGCACTCCCCGCCTCCGCAGATGACGGACCGCATCCTTTTCCTCACTGCTTACTCCTTGTTGTCTTCACTGTTTTACTCATCTTCTACTTCTCTTTCTCTTGCTTTTCCTACTTTCCCGACTGTTTTTTCTGCATGGTATTTTTCCTCAAAATCACTCTCGTTTTTCTTCTAGCGCTTGTTTCTTGCCGTCTTGCCTGCGCCTTAAAGAAAGAGAATTTAAGAGAGAAACAGAAGGCGGGAAAACGAAAATGGATCGCAGAAAACGAGAAAACGGAGAGGAATAACAGAAAAAAACGTGAAAAAGAAAACAGGAAGGCATAACAGAAACTAGAAAGTGAAACCATAGAAAAAAAAAAATGTAAAAGACAAAAAAGCAAAACAAACAAAAGAAGAACGAGAAGAGGAAGAGGAAGAAGAAGAAAAAAAAGCCTCAGGATAGATAACTTAATCACACCCCCAAGATCAAAAAGCGATACTGGACCCGGTTCCAGCGGAACCACAGCCTGCTCACTCGCGGGGCAGAATCAAAGCGGGTCAGGGACGGGAATCATAAAGGGTCTCGGGTGACGGAGGGAGGGAAGGGGGGGGGGGGTAATAAAGAAAGGATTTGAGACAGGGGATTGGAAAGGGGATAGGGGGGAAAGGGAAAAAAGCGAAAAAAGGGGGGAAGGGGGAAAGGGGGAAAGGAGGGGGGTACGAAGGAGGGGAGATGGGGGGGAGAGAGGGGGAGGGAAGTTGGGAGGGGAAAAAGGGGGGAAAAGGGGGGAGGAAAAGGAGGGAAAAAGGAGAGAAGAGAAGGAGAGAGAGAGAGAAGAGAGGAGGAGAGAGAGGGGAAGAGAGAGAGAGAGAGAAGAGGTGGAAAGGAGTCTTAAAAGGGGGAAAAGAAACTAAAAACAAGAAAATAAACATCACACCCGTTAATTATGTTTAAATTGCAACTTATAAAAAACGCCCAAGCCACAGATCCTCCTCCCGCTCCACGTCCTGCCCTTCTCTGCCTCTCCTTTCCTCGAAGTGTCTGTCTGCATATTGCTTTATCTTCACAGGACTTCGACTTATCAATGTAGAATATCTATACATCTTTTTTTTTTTTTTACTATCTCAATTTTTCAAGGTCTATATGTATTTTAATCTATCTTCATCTTTCAAGTTATTTATCTGTCTCCTGATCTGTTTATTTTTTATATGTTTCTACTCATCTCTCCCCCTCTTCTTTCTCCTCCCTCCTCCCTCTCTCATTCCTCCGCTTCATCCCCCTCGCCACCCTCTCCCTACCCCCCCCCCCTCTCTTTTTCTTTCCCTCTCCTTCGTATTTCCCAACTCCTTCTTCCCCTCTTCCTCCCTCCCCTCTCTTCCCCCTCCCATCCCTCCTTCCCCTCTTCCTCCCCCTTTCTCTTTACCACCCCCCCCCCCCCCCTCTCTCTTTACCTCTACGTCCCCTTCCCTCCCTCTACCCACTTTCCCCTCCCTCCCTCTTCCCCTCTTCCTCCCCCCACCTCCCCCCTCCCCTCTCCCCCCCCCCCTTCCCCTCCCCCTGGGGGCAGCGCCCGGGAACGACCGACCAGAGGAAACGCACCGACTTCCCCGCCAAGTTCTCGTTCGAGCTTCCTGCCGCGAGTCCGATGGCTCCGGCTTCGTCACGGCTTTTTGGGAGGAAGAAGTGAATTACATTGCGTTGCACTTGTACTTTCTGGTTTTTTTGTTTTTTTTTTTTCTTTGTTTTTTTTTTTTTTTTGGCTTTCGCTCTATCTTCTTTCTGTCCTGTCCTACGCCAGGTCCTTTTTGGCATACATTTTCTCCATGAACCTCTGTCTTATTTCTATTTATCCGACATTTGGGACCCTGACAGTCAGCACTGGAGCCACTGAAATTTTTCAAAACAAACAGGTGTTCCCTCTGGGTCGAAGTGGACGTGGGAGCAATAGTGGCTAAGAGATGGCTCCTCCATACTCCTAAGGGCCAGGCATATTATATATATATTATATATATATATTATATATATATATATATTAAATATTATTATATAAAATATATATATGTTAATATAAAATATTTATAATATATATATATATTATTATATAATATATTATAATTATTTTAATATATATATTTTTATATATATATATTATAATATTATATATATTATATATATATTATTACGGGGGGTAAGTGAGTAAGAGTGAGTGAGTAAATGAGTAAGAGAGAGAGAGAGAGAGAGAGAGAAGAGAGAGAGAGAGAGAGAGAGAGAGAGAGAGAGGAGAGTGATAATGTATCTATGATGTCCGCTGCGTGTTTTATGCTGTGTGGCCCCAAAAAGGGAAACCCAAACAGAACATGAAAGCGAAAAATACATACCAACGACCGACCGGAGTAAAATCTACGGGACCGCGCGCCTCATTTAATATCTCTGTCCGTAATCTCCCTGTCCATTCTTTTGGTCCTTTTGGTCCACCGGCGATTTTAAGAACTAATACATGTGGATCAGCTGCCTTGCGCTGGGCAGTGGCGTAGAGGGGAGGGATGGGAGGGGGACAGGAGAAAGAACGGAGGAAGGAGAGAGGACAGAGAGAGATGTGTGTGTGTGTGTGTGTGTGTGTGTGTGTGTGTGTGTGTGTGTGTGTGTGTGTGTGTGTGTGTGTGTGTGTGTGTGTGTGTGTGCATTTATACACTAACACACAGTATGTATAAATGTGAGTGTAGGTAGATATATGTAATGATAGCAAATATTATTTTTAACTTTATCATATACAAGCAATCATGTACTAGGATTTGTCTATCATAATATTTTGGGTTTATTTGACATTTTATGATCTAATTACAATGTGCAATTAAGTTATAATAGAGCTAATGTCACCAATAATAACCATGATAACAAGAGCAGTAACCATAACAGATGTAATAAATGTATGATGAGTAAACTATAAATATCACAAATCTATGATTTTATTTTCAACTTCCACAGTAACGATAATTAGCAAGGAAAACAACAACTTCACCAATGAAAAAAATCCAACAGCGACAACAAGAGCCTTAATAACCTTCCCTAACACGCGTTTCTCTCCGAACCTTGTTTAATTAACAATTTCTTGGCCCGTTTCCTGGGGTGGGATGATCGTGCCTCTCCTTCTGCCGTCGCCCGCTGCCTCTTCGCTCTTTTCGCTCGCTTTCTGTGCTGTTTATTTATTATTTATTTATTTATTTATTTATTATTATATTTATTATTATTATTATTTTTGTTTTTGCTGGAGTTTTATGGTCCAATCTTTATTTATCTGTTTTTTTTTTTTTTTTTTTACAATTCTCACACTTTTTTTTCTTTTCTTATTATTATGGTCTAATCTGTTCTTACATTTTTCGTGTTTAACTCTTCGTGTTTTTCTTCACAATCCATTCATTTTTTTCTCCTTTTTTGTTATTTTTAAATACAATTTTCATTCCCAGTTTAATAGCTTATCATGATCCATTTTTTCTCTTCCTTTTTTCTTTTTTTTTCTTTTAGTTCATTCCATTTTTTTCTCTCTGTTTTATCTCACGTTGTATCCTGCGTCCCTTTTTCTGTTCATTTTTTTATCCGCTGCCTCCTCGTCTCGCTTTGTCTCCGCGCGTCTTCATGGTGATCCTCCTTTTTATTTTCCTGAAAAAGAAGTCCATTAGGGAGTTGCCGGAGGGATTCTCTGCGAAGCCTTTCTTGCGCTCGTGTTATTTTCTTCCTTTGTTGTTATTGTGATTATCATTCGTATTATTATCATCGTCATTGTTATAGTTGTTGTTGTTGTTATTGTGATATTGATATTGATATCGTTACCGATGTTGTTGTTATTGGTATTGTTGTTATTATTTTTTTACGTTGTTTTGTTTTGTTTTGTCTTTATGTCTGTCTTGCAGGCTTTCTCTGTGTACAGAAAGCCTGCTAATAAAGACGACTGTGTCCGTTACTGTTCCGCCCACAGTGATAAACAACATCTGGGGTTGTTACGGGCTTCTTCCTCAGAGCACTGAGGATCTGCAGCCCTGAAATTTCTTGGGGATGAGGCTGCGTATGTAATTAATTCTGCCATGAAACATAAATATCTCTGAGACATCCTGCTAAACCTCAGAAGGTCGAGAATATACTTACAAGAACAGATCCTGCACCCGCGTCTATTTTCTCATATTCCCGGGTGATCAGCAGGTAGATCGGCAGTATAGTGAAAATCGCCAGCAGATCCCGTAAAAGCATACATGACATAGTACGAGACAGAAAGCAGCGCGAGAACAACCCCAACAGAGCTGTATATCGCATACCCTGCAGCAGATGCGATAAGGCAGACTTTGGTAAACGGCCGCTGGTTTCCACGTAAGGCTAGCGACATCCACTCGACTTCAAGCACAAGGCCTTTCCTGGCCAGGATTGATAACATAAGAAAATTTATGAAGCTGACTACGCGATGAAGAAAAGTTTCCTTCGGGAGTTCAATTATAACGGAAAAGAAAATAGGAAGGCTGTATACTTGGCGATGAAGAAAAATTTAAACACCATATATATATAATTATCAAGTCGGGAGATTTATATAGGAAACGATGAGATGTATGTCGTATCGTATGTAGTAATCATATATATATATATATATATATATATATAATATATATATATATATATATATATATATATATATATATATATATATATATATATATAATATATGTATGTATACACACACACTACCAACAACAACCACTATACACGCATACACAGCACACAAGCATAAATATAACAACACAACATATAAACTACAAACACATAACAACAATACCATAACACACATAAAACACACACACACACCACACCACACACACACACACACACACACACACACACACACACACACACATATATTATATATATAATATATATATTATATATATATATTATATATATATATATCTATATAATACATATATATATATATATATGTACATATATATATATATATATAATATATATATATATATATATATATATATATATATATATATATATAATATATATATATTATATACATGTATATATATATGCTCTGTAGTTCTCTGATTTATGTATTTCTGACGAAGATATTTTCGAAACCGGCACATGTATTGTATTGTGATATTCATTCGCATTAATATCTTTTCTACATTTGTCAAAGTGAATTCGGTTCATTACGTCTATCTCTCTGATTTTACCTTTTACCCTTTTCCTCTCCACTCTTCCTTTCTCGATAAACATTGTTGTAATTATGTTTATGAGAGTGCATTAAATTTTTTTTTATTTCGTTTCAGGTATGTGTGAACTTCGTACGACTCCATGGGTGATGTATGTACATTTTCATATTCGTTTATATTTATTTGCATTCTCTCTCTCTCTCTCTCTCTCTCTCTCTCTCTCTCTCTCTCTCTCTCTCTCTCTCTCTCTCTCTCTCTCTCTCTCTCTCTCTCTCTCTCTCTCTCTCTCTCTCTCTGTCCATACTTTCCTACCTCTCTAACACCTTCCCTCCCTCTCTCCCTTTCTCCTTGCCTCTTGCGCTATTTGTCCTCGGGTTGCCCTCACCTGAACACTCATCTTCACGCATTCTTCGCCTTGTCGTGATTATGAATAGAAACTTGCAAGTCCATAAAAGCACATTATTTATTCACCCAGCTCTTACCTCCCTGCGCACATGCACACGCTTATATAGACATACATTGCGACTGCATTCGTGCAAAATTCGTAAGAGAGGGTTAAGAGCTGAGGCAGAGTGAAGATGTAAGCGGAGATGATAGAAGATGACAATAAAAATAGGTATGCTAGTAAAAAGTGCGATGAATGAAAACGCTATTGAAAGTGATGCAATTAGTGATATCGAAATGTTGAAAACGATAATAGCGAATGATAATTACGATCAAATAATCGCATAGAGGAGACAGAGATTGGTATATAATAAAGGAACGGAATTGGGGTAAGGGGAAAAAAGGGAGAGGCAGAGAGAGGGGAAGGGAGGAAGGGGTAAGAAGGGATAGGGTACGAGGAGAGGAGAGGGGAAGAGGAAAAGATTCACAACTAGAAGGAATAAGAGAAAGACCGAGAGAGGAAGAAGGGGGAAACAAACAAACAAAAAAATATATATATAAAAACAGCCAAAGAAAGAAAGATGGAAAAGACAAACAGATGGAAAGCGAGAGAGGGGAAACGGGAAGAGGGGAGACAGAGAGGAGGGGGGTAGGGTTGAGGGGAAGGTCTCGCCGGTTCGTTCCTTGAATGAACGCATCGTGATGGAAGTCAAAAGTAAATCTCCCCGTGCGAGATCAGCCAACCACCTGATGCTGTTACGATCAATACCCGGTCTCGCTCGGTTGCCGGTTCGCCTATTTGCCGCGCCTCGCCCTCGCTGTCTCTCGCTCTCCCTTTCGCTTCCTTTTCCTCTGCTACTCTTTTTTTCTGGCAATCTTCATGTGCTTTGTTGGTTTTGAATACTGTATATATTTTATGTTTATTTTTTTTACTCCTCTTCTCTCTCTCTCTCTCTCTCTCTCTCTCTCTCTCTCTCTCTCTCTCTCTCTCTCTCTCTCTCTCTCTCTCTCTCTCTTTCTCTCTTTCTCCTCTCCTCTCTCATCTCTCTCTCTCTCTCTCTCTCCTCTCCTCTCCTCTCTCTCTCTCTCTCTCTCTCTCTCTCCTCTCGCTCTCTCTCTCTCTCTCCTCACTTTCTCCTCTCTCATCCTTTCTCTCTCTCTCTCTCTCTCTCTCTCTCTCACGTCTCTCTCTCTCCTCTCTCTCTCTCTCTCTCTCTCTCTCTCTCCTCGCTATCTCACTTTCTCTCTCTCCTCTCTCTCTCTTCCTCTCTCTTTCCTCTCTCCTCCCTCTCCCTCTCCATCATCTTCTTCTTTTTCTCCTTTGTCTATGCTCTCCTTCTCTCTCCTTGTAAGTAATCGTCAATCATTACACTTTATTATCCATTCTTCTCTGCCTGACTAGACGTACATTGATATGATCATGTCATACATTGATATATATATGTAGTTTGAATAATCATAATAACGAGATAATAAAAATTAATTCTACTATTAATATCATAATCACTTTCCTATATCTTTAATCTCAATAATATATTAATCCCTTAATATAATATACTCTCACTATCTATATATCGAGCCATATCTCAATCGATGGATACCGATGACTT
>NC_051389.1:59165851-59167855 GCF_015228065.2 Penaeus monodon | reverse complement strand
GAAGGGGAAAGGGATTCCGTGGCCTCGAGAGGGACCGGCGGTTTGCGGTCTTGCGTTGGTTGTTGTCGCGGAAGAATGAGGCCGAACTCTGGCGGCGTGAGAGCTCTAGAATCACTTTGCTGAAACAAAGAGTTCTTAACAGTTTCCAAACTCGAGGCTCTGCAGTGTCTCTCTGCCGGAGTGGCTTCGCTTTTTTCGCTTTTTTTGAGCCAGAGCGCGTTCGTGTAATTCTATTTCTAGTTGCTTGATTTTCTCTTTCTTCCCGCGAGTGGGGTCTGTTTGAGACAAAGTTTGTGAATACGAGCGGTTCCTGAGAGAGAGGGAGAGAAAAAAAAGTCGCTTGAGTAAGAAACGACGCCTCGTGTCTCTTAACTAACAAAAGAATCCAATTTCGAGACGACTTTCCGAACGAGACTTTCGACATCATGTTCAAGAGGAAGTCTAAGACGAAGGCGGTGGTCAAGTCGGTCGGGATAACATTCAAGCAGGATGACGAATTCATGCCCGAGTTCGCCAGGCCGAGCCCTGCCGACAGCCCTGTCCCCAGCAAGCCCTCTCCCGAACCCGTAGTCACCCCTGCGGCTCCCGACGACCCACCCACCCCGACTGACAACAACAACACCGAAGACAAAGCGTCGCATCTGAAACTACCGGAGCTTCCCCTCAAACGCGACAGCGACGTCTCCCTCAATCCCGACTACTACCCAACAGAAAACGGAGACGATCGGCGCTCCAGCCACGACTCCGACGACGAAATGCCAGGTAATGAAGCCTTCCCCGCGCTGCCAGGGGCTCGGAGGGGAAGGGGGAGGCGAGGAGGACAAGGGGAAGGCAGAAGGGGACGAAAGGGAAGGGAAAGGAAGAGGGGAAAGGGAAAGGGAGGGAAGAGGTAAAGGAGGAGGAAGGAAAGAGGACGGAAGGGAAGATTGGAAAGGTGAAAGAATTGAAAGGGGGTGGAAAAGGAAGGGGAAATGTTAAAGGGGAATGGTGAAAGGAAAAGAAAGGGTAGAGGGGAAAGAAGAAGGAAGAAGAGAAGGGGAAAGGGAGAGGGAGAAAAGAAGGAGAAAGGGAAGAGGGGAAAGGAGAAAAGGGGTAAATATTGGAAGGGTTTGGGTAAGGAAGAAAATAAACGATGGGGAAGGGGCGGGGCGGAAGGGGAAGAGGAGGCAGGAGGAAGAAGAGGAAGGGCATGGTAAGAGGAGAAGGAACAAAGAAAGGAGAGAAGGTTGAAGGAAGAGGGAGCAAGGGGAAGGTTGAAGAGAGAAAGGAGAGAGAGAGAGAGGAAAGGAATATAAAACAGGGATATGAAGGGAGGCATAATGTATAGAATGGGAAAAGTCGCAGAGGTTTGTCCAGGAACGAAAATAGGAAAAAAAAAAAAAGGGTGAATGATAAAAAAAAAGAAATATCAATAAAAGTGAGACTAAGAGCATATAAACAGATCGATAAACATTCATCCGTACCTAATAATGCAACATAAATCCAACCGAGGAGAGAGATAGGAGAGAGAGAGAGAGAGAGAGAGAGGAGAAGAGAGAGAGAGAGAGAGAGAGAGAGAGAGAGAGAGAGAGAGAGAGAGAGAGAGAGAAATAGGAGAGAGAGAGAAAGACAGGAGAGAGAGAGAAAGATAGAAGAGAGAGAGAGAGATAGGATATATATATATATATATATATATATATATATAAATATATATATAATATATTATTATACTATATATATATATATATATAATATTATATATATATATATATATATGGAGAGAGGAGAGAGAGATGGAGAGATGAGAGAGAGAATGGAGAGAGAGAAAGATGGAGAGAGAGAGATGAGGAGAGAGAGGAAGAGATAGGAGAGAGAGAGAGAGAGAGGAAGATAGGAGAGAGAGAGAAAGGAGAGAGAGAGAGAGAGAGAGAGAGAGAGAGAGAGAGAGAGAGAGAGAGAGAGAGAATAATAAGCTCCCCCCAAAAAAAACGACAGTTATCAAAATGAAATCATAGCACCATCTAA
>NC_051389.1:59155851-59160851 GCF_015228065.2 Penaeus monodon | reverse complement strand
AGTGGCAATATCTGAGATACTAGGCAGACAGACAGACAGGAAGACAGACCAGACAGACATACAGACAAATAGATAGATAGACAGGAAGACAGACAGACAGACATACAGACAAATAGATAGATAGACAGGAAGACAGACAGACAGACAGACAGACAGACATACAGACACACACACACACACACACACACACACACACACACACACACACACACACACACACACACACACACACACACACACACAGCCTCCCAGCGAGCGCAAATCCCCGCGAGAGAAGCGCACTTCCCCGGGACCAACAGGCCTACCACCTGTCTCGATATCCGTTTTCATGGCGTTTTCACACCTCAGTTTGAACAGGTGATATCACACTGTTTCCTTTATTTCTGATGTTGATAAACTTGTATTTTCTCTCTTTGATGATAGAATATATTTAGGCCTAATGGTGTGTAACAACGGAAATAAATATTAAAATGTTGATGAAACTGAGAACCAAAAAGTACGAAGTTCACACACACCGAGGAAGCACCTCCGATGATGCGTAACGATCGACATTATTATTCGGACATAATATAAGAACACTAAGAAGAGAAAGAGAAAAAAAAACGAATCCAACTTTAGTAATTACAACATAAACTCTAAAAGAAGAGCGAGAAGAGGAAAGAGAATCAACTTTAGTAATAACAGTCACAGCGTTCAGCCGGATGTTGGCACGCCTGCTGCAGCGTCGGGACACGGCCTCATCCATTATATAAGGAGGCGCTGAATCTGTGTTTAATTACAGTTCCGTCTTGCGAGCTTGTCAGCGATTCGGGGGGAGACAGTCAGTTCATCAGTCAGCCAGTTAGTTTGCCATCACGTGAGTCTTTCATTTCCGTCACCCGGCCCAAATCTCTCTTTCCTAAAGCGAAATTAACAAAAAAGAAAAAAAAAATGTGATGAAGTTCCCGTTTTCTCTCGCATAAATTTTGTCGGGAGATGAATATTAATATACCTCTGAGCAAATGACATACTGAAAAAAGACGGTAGTTTATTTTTTGTAAAAGGGTTTAAAGCCCAAATTTAAGTATGTAATATTTTAGGAAAAAATTTTAAATGGGGATGCTACTTGTGGAAAAAAAAATAAAAGAAGATGGAAGAAATATGAGAGCAGCGAGAGAAAACGGGAAAGTCACAGTTTTCTTTATGCGGCGGAAAGGGTTTTGGGGAAATAACAGGGGAAGGAGGAAGGGAGAGAGGAGGAGAGGAGAGGGATAGGGTGAGGGGAAAAAACAGAGGGAGGGGACGGGGGAAAAAGGGGGGCATGTTGTGTGCCTGAATAAACATAGATAGTTTTGTGTGTTTAGTGCGTTCGTGTGTGTGTGTGCGTGCGCTACTATTGTCTACTGTTCGACGCACAGGCAAAGCTGTTTGGCGTATCGACTGTTTGAGACTTCTGTTTTACGAAAAAGAAAGAAAGAAAGAAAAAAATAAATCATACCCTGTGTTTCCCCTCTTTTATATGACCGCAAATTTTTTATACCTCTCTCTCTCTTCCCTCCCTCTCTCCCTCTCCCCCCTCTCTCTCTCTCTCTCTCTCGCTTCCTTCCTCCTCTCTCTCTCTCCTCTCTCTCTCCTCCCTCTCCTCTCCCTTTCCCCCTTTTTCTCCCTCCCCCTCCTTCCTCTCTCCTCCCTCCCCCCTCCCTCCCCCTTTTCCCTCCCTTTTTTCTCCTCCCTCCCTCCTTTCTCCCCCTCTCTCCCCTCTCTCTCTCCTCTCCTATCTCTCCTCTCTCTTTTCTCTCTCTCCTCTCTCTCTCTCTCTCTCCTCCTCTCCTCTCTCTCCCTTTTTCTCTTTTCTTCTCTCTCTCTCCTCCCTCCCTCCCTCTCCCTCCCCCCCTCCCCTCTCTCTCTCTCTCCTCTCTCTCTCCTCCTCTCTCTCCCTCTCCTCTCTCTCCTCTCTCTCTCTCTCTTCTTTTCTCCTCTGTCTTTTTCTCTCTCTGCTTTCTCTCTCTCTTCTTTCTCCTCTCGTTTTCTCTCTCTCCCGTCTTTCTCTTCTCTTTTTCTCTCTCTCTCTCCTCCCTCCTCTCTCTCTTCTCTCCTCCCCTCTCTCTCTCTTCCCCTCTCTCTCCCTTCCCTCTCTTCTCCCTTCCCTCTTTTCTCTTTTCCCCTCCCTCTCTTCCCCCCTCTCTCTCCCTCTCTCCTCTTCTCTCTCTCTCCCCCTTCTTCCCCTCTCTCCTCTCTCTTCTTTACCCCTTTTGCTATCTCTCTCTCTCTGTTCCATTTCCCATTCCCTCCCCCCCCACCTACATTCCCACTCTCCCTCTCTGCATAAACGCTAATTAACTCTTTTATTCCTTTTCTTTTCACAGGTAGGTTAATCTTTTCTTCAAACGGAGACGATTTAGCCCGAGACAGCCTTTGAAGCTGGAGATTTCTGGTAAGTGAACTAAATGCTTGATTTATTCATGTTTTTTTTTTCGTTTTCTGATGATGGAGAAGGGGGGAGCGGGGGGGGGGGGCGAAAAGGAGCAAAGCAAACAAGATGAGCGATATATGAAGATTTCAGAATAGTTAATCCAATTTATTCTCAGTCGGTTGATTGAAAACTGATATCTCATATTAAGAATTAAGTAATTTGCAACATCTGTGGCATGCCCCTTCACGTATATATAAATAACCTTAATAATACATAATATAAATTATATATATATAATATATATATATATATATATATATATATATGATTCATTATACATTAATTTGCATGATTAGAGAACATGAGAGTTTAGAAAAGCTGAAAGCCGCTACACCCATACACAACTCACTATGACTCGCCGAATCCGATCCAAAATGCCGACCAACCCGCCGACATTTCGGGCCTGTAAATGAACCGTCGAGGCTATAGAATCGGGCACTTTAATCGAGCGACCTTTTTGCATGCGTTGCGACACGGCTAGCGGGTGAATCGAGCGGCCGCAAGCGAGCGATTACGCGCTACCCTTTATGGCAACATCGGCCTCTATGTTTATAGGGGAAATAAAAGCCGAGGGGAAAGACCCCCCTTTGGAAAGGGGGAGCCAAGTCGCAGCCTGAGCCGGTGCAGGGAATAAAGGTAAATGCGTAAACAGCCGAGAGAGTAAGGGAAACAAAAAGAGAGGAAGAGGATGGGGAAATAAGGGAATAGGAGGAGAAGGAAAAGGAAGACAGGAGAGGGGAAGGGAAAGGAAAAGGGGAAGAAGAAAATGAAGAGGAGGGGGAGAGGAGATGAGCAAAAAAAATGGAGATAGACATGGAAATGGAGAAAGGGATAGAGAAGAAGAGTAAGAAGAGGAAAGAAGAGAAGGGGATAGAGATAGAGATAGAGAAGGAGAAAGAGAAATGAGGGATCACGAAAAAGGGAGAGAGAAGTACAAAGCAAGACGAAGTGGAAATCATTTTCCATCGGCCATGTTTGCCAAATTTCGCATCCGTCGGCGGCGAATGTGGTATTCTCGCCCTTAATGGCCCTTCGGCTTTTAAGGAGACGAAGATGAAATGACCAGCAAGCCAGCCTTACGTATGGCTTTATAACCAGCCTCGCGCGCAAAGGGCTGCAGCTGCTTAGTCTCACCGTAGTAAAGCCGTGGACGATTCCCTATTTTCACCGACGCTCATGTTTATTCCGAGCCGAATTTTTGGATGTTAATAATTCTGTCAGGGGATATGGCCATTTATTATCCATTTCGATTTAAAGAATGAATGTGCTTTTGTGAATACATCGTTAACATTAGTATTAGGAAGTGCAAGGGAAGCTATAGAAATTCGTTTTTCGGGCGCGATAACTTAGCCTGAGTCACTTTGCATCGCCATATTTGTGACGTCGTTGATCTCTCTTGCCTGCAACAAGTTTTCGAATCCTTATGCAACGGACCGGCCCTTTAGCAAGTCTTATCAATTTGGTAATATGAGTCATGGTTGAGGAAGAAGAAATGGGAGGAAGGAAGGTGGTTGCGAGAAGATAAATGGAGAGGGAAAGAGAGAGAGAGAGAGAGAGAGAGAGAGAGAGAGAGAGAGAGAGAGAGAGAGAGAGAGAGAGAGAGAGAGAGAGAGAGAGAGAGAGAAAGAGAGAGCGAGAAGAAAATAATTACAATGGCGTCTAATTAGCGAGTATCCGAAGAGCCTGTTTTATCTTCTTTTTTTTTCACCTGAGATGGAGGCGGCGACACTCGCTCCGGCGCAACACCCGAGCGCAAAAAGCGAAATGGCGAGTTGGATCGCTAATATGGAAAAAGGTGCCCCGGTGATGCCAACTGCGCGGTCACTCCATTTTATCTTCCGGCGCGGGACACATACGGAGCTTTTGTGCGCCGAAGATAACGCCGTTTGCTGTCGGGGATTCTGGGCGGGAGGGATGAGGAGGATGGCGCTGGAGGGGCAAGAAAGGAGAAGGAAGGAGGAAGACAGGGAAAGAAGGAAGGAAGGAAGGAAGGAAGGAAGGAGGAAGAGAGAGAGAGAGAGAGAGAGAGAGAGAGAGAGAGAGAGAGAGAGAGAGAGAGAGAGAGAGAGAGAGAGAGAGAGAGAGAGTTAACGTTTCTAGAACACCTGTCAGAAGTCGTGGCACGAAGCCGCCGTGTTCGGAGGCGTAGGCAAGGGGCTGGCTATGGCTACGGCAAGAGAGGAAGTTTTACAGCGCCATCACTCAGGCCAGCACTCAGACCGTCCTGTCAAAATTCTTTAAAAAGAAAAAAAGGTCGACTGTTAAATGTGGTGATATTTCGGTGCCGGATTCAGCTCCCACGAACGCCATTTTGGAACTGGTCTCCAGAGCTACATTGCTTGTAAGTCTGAGTTTCTGAATTATGTGTACGTCTTAATCGACCGTATTGCTGTCGTAGCAGAATTTGCATGACTTGTGTGTGTGATGATATTCACTTTGGATTTTTGGCGCAACCTTGGATATCTGACTCGAGGTTATGTTGTCCATGGCTGCGGCGGCGGCGCAAATTGCATCTTCATGCCCGTTATTGTTTCTAGTATTCAGTATG
>NC_051389.1:59146740-59153251 GCF_015228065.2 Penaeus monodon | reverse complement strand
AAAAAAAAAAGGGCAAGGGGAAAAAAAGGGAGGGGGAAAGCCCGCCTTTTTAGGAAAAGATTTTACGAGCTTTGTTTTTTTTTTTTTTTTAAACAGGTCGACATCAGTCATGACGTCACGAGATGTAAACATGTGATTTATTGTCTTTTTCAGCCAATCACGAGGTGCCACCTGGGCTGTGACGTCACGTTGTAAAATTGTTGGATTCTTAAAGAAGAGTTCTAAGATTTTTTTTAAAAGTTATCAGAGGGGGAATGTTATTGCCCAGAGGAAATAATACCGACTAAAATTAGAACTCTATTTTGAGTCCCCTTTCGATATGGGTGGAATACAGACGGGCGTAGAAGTCAAGGGAAGCAAGTATTTATCGCAGCCCGTTTGTAGCAGCGAGAGCAAGGATTACCACCTTATCACGAGGCGGGTTACGAGATCTAGGTTGCGAGTCCGACCAGCCACAGGCGCCCTCGCTACGTGGTTCAACTCCCTCCCTACCGCCTGCAGTTTTTTTCTTGTTTCCTCTTTTTTTTTAGAAACGGACAGATTGGTATGTAAATAAGTTAATGGAGAAGGAAAATGGGAAACCGCCCAAAATTCACCGATTAAGTCGAGTTATTTAAACGGCATTGAAGGGAACTCGCTCGCCAACCACGGTCGGAGAACGAGATTGGACGTCGCTTTTGAATGATAGATGCGCACCCCTCCCCCCCTCCCCTCACACTCTCTTCGTCTTGCCTCCTCTTCCTTCTCCTGCGTCTTCCTCTCTCTCTCTCTCTCTCTCTCTCTCTCTCTCTCTCTCTCTCTCTCTCTCTCTCTTCTCTCTCTCTCTCTTTTCCCCTCCTTCTCCCCTCTCTCTCTCCTCTCTCTCCTCTCTCTCTCTCTCTCTCTCTCTCTCTCCTTCTCTCTCTCTCTCTCTCTCCTCTCCTCTCTTCCTTTCCCTCTCCCACTCCCTCTCCCTCTCCCTCCCTCCACCCTCCCTCCCACCCCCCCCTTTCCCACCCTCCCTCCCTCCCTCCCTCCCTCCCTCCCTCCCTCCCTCTTCATCCTCTCCTTCTCCTTCTCTTCCTTTTCCTTTCTTCCTTTTCCTTTCTTCCTCTTCCTCCTCCTCCTCCTCCTCCTCACCTCCTCCTCCTCTCCTCCTCCTCCTCCTCCTCCTCCTCCTCCTCCTCCTCCTCCTCCTCCTCCTCCTCCTCCCTGTCCTCCTCCCTCCTCCGGCGTGTCCAGCTGTCCACCACCTGGTAGGTATGACAGCTGGACAAAATGCGGACGACATGGCAGACACTTGCAAAAGAGGGGGAGACGGGGAGGAAGGGGAGATGGAGAGGTGAAGGGGGAAGGAAGAAAAGGGGAGATAATGTGGTAAGAAAGGAAAGGAGGGGAGGATAGAGGGTGGAATGGGAGGGTTAGGAGAAAGATAGAGGAAGGAGAGAGATGGGATGGAGAGAGGAGAGGGGAGAGAAGAGGAGAGAGGGGAGAAGAGGAGAGGGGAGAGAGGAGAGGAGAGGGGAAGGGGAGGCGGGCGGAGGGAGGGAAGGGCGAAGGGAGAGGAAATAGAATGGCCTTCGTTGCTGATTCTGACAGTTGCAAATTGCAGCCGGTGTCTTTTTTTTCTTTCTTTTTTATAAGTGTGGGAGGAATTGGGGGCGTTCTTTCATACCGCGTTTTGAATGTCAGTCATTTATTTGTCTTGTTTTAATTTGTTTATTTACTTATGCATTTACACATCTTAGAATGTCGCGTTTGTTTACCGGGGAAGGGATCGGGACATTTCATTCCCATTTCATTAGTAATTAAAGCTTTGAAAACCTCGATTTCTGGGGATCCGGATCTCAGGGGACGGCATGATGGGGGGGGGGGTGTAGGTGCCACGTGGGGGGTGAGGGGGTTAGAGGAGGAGGGGGATCAGGCGGCAATATGTGGATTAGAGACTTATCGTGAGAGCAATATATAGGTTGTGTGACGTAAAGTTTTTTTTATTAAGTCTGCCGCATATTGACGATAACTTCTTAATGTGGATAAGGAGTAGAAGAAAAGGAAGGAAAGGAAAAGGAAATAATTGTAATGGCAATAGTAGTAGTAAATGTAGCAGTCGTAACACTGGGACTCGTAGCAGCAGCAGTAGTAGAAGTAATGAGAAGTGGGAGAAAAAGAGGAAGAAGAAGAAAGAGGGTCGACGTGACGACGTGACGGCGCAAAGCATTAGACGAGAGGCACACAAAGAGGCGCAGAAGATGGCAGACCCCAGTCTTTAAGCGGCGGAGGAAAACGACCAGAGCAGGTACAAGGCTGCGCAGTGCAGGAGAGGGGGAGGAGGGGGGAGGGGGATAGATATAAAAATAGATAAAAAGACAGATATAGAGGGAGGGGAGAAAGGAAAGGGAAGAGTGAAGAGAAGAGTGAGAGAGAGGGGGGGAAGGAGAGAGAGAGAGGGGGAGAGGGAGAGGGGGAGGGAGAGGGGGGAGAGAGGGCGAGAGAGAGAGGGGAGAGAGAGAGGGGAGAGAGGGCGAGAGAGAGAGAGGGGAGAGGGCGAGAGAGAGAGAGAGGGAGAGAGAGAGAGGGAGGAGGGAGAGGGAGGAGAGAGAGAGGGAGAGGAGAAGAGAGAGGAGAGAGAGAGGGGGATAGAGAGAGAGGAGGGGAGAGAGGAGAGAGAGACAGAGAGAGAGAGGGAGAGAGAGAGAGAGAGAGAGAGAGGGAGGGAGGGAGAGAGGAGAGAGAGAGAGAGGGGAGAGAGAGAGGAAAAGAGAGAGAGAGAGAGAGAGAGAGGGAGGGAGGAGGGAGAGAGAGGAGAGAGAGAGGGGGGGGGGGAGAGGGGAGAGAGAGAGAGAGAGAGAGAGAGAGAGGGGAGAGAGGGGGGGGGGGAGGGAGAGAGAGAGAGAGAGAGAGAGAGAGAGAGAGAGAGAGAGAGAGACGGAGACAGAAAAGGAGAGAGAAAAAGCAAAAAGAGCAGAGACGGCCTGAGAGCGACGGAGGGGGGGGAGCAGTCATGGCCCTTAATGAGCCAGTCCGATGCCGGCGAGCCCCGATCGGCCGCGGCATTGTGAGCGCGAAGGCCCCCATTACACACGACAACGGCGGCTCTGATGATAACAGCTTGCGAGACCATCGGAAACAGCGCACCTCCCTCGCGCCTTCGCTTCACTCTCTCTCCCTTTCCTCCCTCCTCTCCACGCCCTCTCCCTCTCCCTTCTCTTCACTCCTCTTCACTCCCCCCCTCCCCACTCCCTCGTTTCTCCACGCTCCTCGCCGCTCCCTCGCCTTTTCACGTTTTCCCTCTTCTGGTTCATCCAGAGTTAAAAAGGGACAAGGAGAGAAGGGGAAGTAGTCGATCGATATTTTCTTAAGTTGTACATATATATATATATATATATATATATATATATATATATTTTATATATATATATATATATATATATATATATATGTGTGTGTGTATATATATATATATATTATATATATATATATATATATAAAATATATATTATATATGTATACATATACATACGTACATATTTATATACACACACTCATATACACATATATGCATATAATATTAGCCCGGAAGTTAAACCGGAAATGAGTTGCAGATGTTTACTTGTTTGCAAATAAATATAAGCCCTCTCCCCTTGACACTAATCCTGTGCCATGCAGGGTGATCATGCATCCGCTCTTATTAATTATGATGTATGACAAACAAGTATAAAATTGGAAAGAAAATAGCGAACTTAGATAACTCATTAGTCTGTGCAGGTGGGAAATGTTAGAAAATGGGAAACAGGGGCGACGGCAGAAAACGGGAATATCCGCAGAAAGTAGTGAATGGAAGACGCGGAGAGGAAGGGAAGAAATGAGATGACGTGAAGGAGAGGAAATGAGAAGGGGTGGCATAGGTGAGGAGGACCAGGACAGGAAATAGAGGGAGAAAAAGGTGGAACACAAAGGAAACAAAAAGGAGACGCATGATGAAAAGAAGGAGAAGCAAAAGATAGAAACGTATAAGGGGGAATACGGCGAGAGAGAGAGGAAGAAAGGGAGAGATGGAGAGAGAGGGATGGAAAGCTAACATACCAGGAAATGGGATGATCTCGACAGCCCGAGTTGGGAACGGGACGTGGTTTCGGCCTTGTAAAGCGTGAGATTAACGGGCGGTAATTAAGCCTTAACTACTGCCAGTCTCACCTGTGTTGACCTCGTGAGAGGATCTCTCTCCCACTCTCTCTCCCTCTCTCTCTCCCTCTCTCTCTCTCTCTCTCTCTCTCTCTCTCTCTCTCTCTCTCTCTCTCTCTCTCTCTCTCTCTCTCTCTCTCTCTCTCTCTCTCTCTCTCTCGCCCTCTCTCCCCCCTCTCCCTCCCCCTCCCCTTCTCCCTCCCCCTCTCCCTCCTCCTCTCCCTTTCCTCTCTCTCTCTCTCCTTCCCCCCCTCTCTCTCCCTGTCGCCCCCTCCTTTGTCCACTCTCAGATAATCTTGTCGTGATGTTCATGTCGGGGAGCAGTTAGCGACATGGAATTGAGGAGGGAGTTAATGCGTATGCATGACATGGTAATTGTGCATGGGTCCGCAGGAGGGACAGGAGAGAAAGGGAGAGAAGACGAGGGAAAGACAAGAGCGAAGAAGGAGGAATGAATCCTGTGTGCGGTCCATACACCCGTGCTTCATCCAGTTCGGCAATGAGTTGTATACATTAGGTGACATTTGCATTAAACACTGATACCAATACACTGCGCTTTGTAGTCAGTGTGTGTTGTTGACATTGTGTGCTGTGAACGCCGCGTGGTTTCGACACCAGGCGGCATGAACGGCATACGGAGAGAAAGTTCAGATGAAGACAAATCACGGAAACACTCAGCGAGAGAAAAAAAATGACAAAAAAGTAAATAAATAAACACGTTGGCACATTTTACAATGACAGAATAGAACGCGAGGAAGAGAATGGAGATGACAGAATAGAACGCGAGGAAGAGAGAGAGAGAGAGAGAGAGAGAGAGAGAGAGAGAGAGAGAGAGAGAGAGAGAGAGAGAGGAGAGAGAGAGAGAGAGAGAGAGCAGGAATTAAAAGGGGTTGAAAAAGCATGAAAGAAAGAAAGAAAAACATGGCAGAGATAAAGGAATAAGAACACGACGCTGAAATATCAGTCTGTCGACCGATCGGAAATGGCGCTCGTCCGCGAGAAAATGCTGGCGATAACCATAGTCGTGATAGTAGTGGTAGTAATGGTAGTAGTAGTAATATAGGAGTAGTAGTAGTAGTAAAGATGATCGTAGTTGTAGTAAGTGCAGTAATCATGATGATAATAATGGTTAAGATGATAATAATGATAATGATAATAGTAAGTTATAATGATACTTATGATAGTAATATCAATAATGAAAAAATAATTATAGTGATATTAAAAATATGATAGAGGTAGAGGCACAGAGAGAAAGAGAGGGAGAGGAGGGGGGAGGAAATGAAAGATGGAGAAGGGAGGAGATAGAGAAAGAGAGAGAAGGGAGAGGGAGAGGGGGGGGAAGGGGAAGGGGAGGGGGGAAGGGAAAGAGGAAAGGGAAGAGGCAGGGGGAGGGCGGAAAGAGAGGGAGAAGGGAGGAGGGAGAGGCGAGGGGTGGGCGGAGGGCGTAGTCCGTTCGGCGCAAATGGGAAACGGAGGGACTCTTTTTTAATGGATGGGCGTAGGTAGGCGTGAGTGGGCGGCCGTGTATTACCTATCAGGATGTGGGCGCGCGGGCGGGCGGGGTTAAGATGGAAGAGATATCGAAGTTCACGCCCATGGATAAGAAAAAAATGGAGAGAGAGAGAGAAAGAGAGAGAGAGAGAGAGAGAGAGAGAGAGAGAGAGAGAGAGAGAGAGAGAGAGAGAGAGAGAGAGAGAGAGGGAGGAGGGTATTAATATAAAAGATGGTAGGAAGTAAGAAGAGGCGAAAAGATCAAGAATTATGATGACAATAATAATAATAATAATGATAATAATAATAATAATAATAAAAAAGACAAAATAGAAAATGAAAAGTAGGGAAGAAAATGTTTGAAATGAGGAAAAAGAAAAGTATGAATGAAAAACCGCAGAAAATGTAAAATAATATTAATTGAGCCACCATCACAAAGTTCATCACAAAGATAAATATAGCCGCCTCTTCTCCCCGTAGCGTCAGTGTTCACTCGGCAACGGCGAGAGCGCTTATGGGTGCCGGAGGAGGCCGGGCTCTCGGGCGCAGCGGGATCCGGGTTGCTTCCGCGAACGTCGGCGCCGCCTTGCCCGACGGACCGGTGGCTTTGTCAGAGTAGCGTTGCTTGTTATTGCTGTTATTATTATTATTATCATCATCATCATTATTATTATTATTATTATTATTATTATTATTATTATTATCATCATTATTATTATTATTACGTTTACATGGGTTTGAGAGCATTTCGTCCCTCTGCTCCTCTTCCTCTCTGTCTTTCTCTCCCGCTTCCTCTTCCTCTCCCTCTCTTCCCTTTCTCTTCTCTCTTCCTCTCCTCCTTCTCCCTTATTCCTTCTTT
>NC_051389.1:59129240-59134240 GCF_015228065.2 Penaeus monodon | reverse complement strand
TCTCCTCTGCTCTTTACTCTCTCCCTGTTCCTCTCCATGACCCTCTCCCTCTCCCTTTGCCTCTGGCTCTCTCTTTATTCTCTTCTGGTCAATAAAAAGACGCAGATAAAAGACCGCAATCAATAACAGAAAATCAAGAATTGCAACATTTTCGAAACTTTTCTTTCATTCGTTCTTATCTTTCTCTCATCATCTTCTCCCCCCAATTTTAAAATTTCTGACAAGAATCTTCGTGTCTCCCTCATAACAGGGAGGACAGGACTTCGAGATACGCCCTTGAATCTGTGTTTGTTTGCTTACTAAGTGTGTGTATGTGTGTGTGTGTGTGCGTGCGTGTGTGTGTGTGTGTGTGTGTGTGTGTGTGTGTGTGTGTGTGTGTGTGTGTGTGTGTGTGTGTGTGTGTGTGTGTGTGTGTGTGTGTGTGTGTGTCTGTGTCTGTGTGTCTGTGTGTCTGTGTGTCTGTGTGTCTGTGCATGTATGTATGTATCAGTGTACGTGTAAGTGTATGAGTGCGTTTATGTGGATATGTGTCTGTCAACTGTACAACTGCAACCGGCACTGGCTTCCGGAAACTGCGACAAAGGGTCTGCACGCTACCAAGAGAGCGGGTAAAGGAAGGGACTGAGAAAGACAGATAGTAAGAAAAAATATAGAATGGGAGAAAGAGAAAGAGAAGAGAAGAGAGGTCGAAAGAAAGAGACGAGAAGGAGATGAGAGACAGGCAAGCACAAGGACTGACGGGGGAGGGACCAGGGGAGGGACCAGGGACTACGGACTAAGAGAGGACTAGGCCCAGGACTAGGGCTACATGGGAGAGGGAAGGGAGGGGGTAGGAGCAGGTGGTTGCGGGTTAAGGGAGTAGAACCAGCTGGTAGAAGGTAGAGGAGGCAAGAGCAGGTGTTAATGGAAGCGGAATGGGAGGCAGAGCCAGGTGGTAGAGAGGGAGGGGGTGGAGAGGGGGGTAGTTCTAGATAGAAAGAGGGAAGGAGGGCTTGGCCGAGTGAGGGGGAGAAGGCAAGGCCAGTTGATAGGGGAGGAAGGGGGAAGACAGGATGGGAGGGGAAGTGGGGGGGGGGGGGGTAAGACCAGGTGGTAGATAGGGGGGGGGGGGCAAGGCCGGGCGTCGTGGCACACCAAGATCCATCCCTCAGGGAGGTAGGTAGCTTGGGATCGCTGCCACACACCGCCAACCGCCTTAAAACGGCGAGAAAATCGCCGTCGCTGCATCGGCCGCGAGGCTGTTTCGTCTTGCCGGCCGCTCTGCCCTCCTGCTCTCCCTCTCGCCTCTCCTTCGCGATGTCACGAATTGGAAAGGGGAACAGAAGGAAAAGATGAAAAGAAAAATTTAAGCGTGAAGAGAGAGAGAGAGAGAGAGAGAGAGAGAGAGAGAGAGAGAGAGAGAGAGAGAGAGAGGATCAGGAGAGAGAGAGAGAGAGAGAGAGAGAGAGAGAGAGAGAGAGAGAGAGAGGAGAGAGAGAGAGAGAGAATGAGAGAGGAGAGAGAGAGAGAGAATGAGAGAGGAGAGAGAGAGAGAGAGAGAATGCGAGAGAGAGAGAGAATGAGAGAGAGAGAAAGAATGAGAGAGAGAGAGAATGAGAGAGAGAGAGAGAGAGAGAGAGAGAGAGAGAGAGAGAGTGAGGGAGAGGGAGAGCGAGAGCGCGAGAGGGGAAAGTCAGTGTGCCTGGTTGAAGGCATAGAACGAGGCGCTCGCATAAATTGGCGTTCGGACGCAGCCTGGCCCTTCCTTATTTGCCGGAGGAAGAAGAGGCGGGCAGGCCGGAGCAGCGGGCCCGGGCGCGGCTCGTGTGTGGCGGTTCTGCAGTGTCTTTTGGTCGGTGAACCCGTTAAGGCGCGGCGAACCGGCCATGCTGTTTGGAGCTGTGTAGTGAACCGACCGACCGCCTTGCTGGACGAGGCAGGCAATCAGTGAACGAGTTATTGGCGTTTGCTGTCCCCGTGTTTACCCGCGGTCGCCCGGCTGGTTGACGTGCTTGCCAGTGAACCTGCACAATGCCTCCGGAGAACCCGGCCATGCGTGTGTTGACGGAGTGAGTCAGTGACAGCATTGTCTCGTGTTGAAAAGAACACAAAATAACCATCTGTAGCTTTAATGCTGGATTTATTAAATGTTTTCATTGATTTAGTTACCGGTCTTGAATTTTAATTAACAACATTAACAAAACTTTGATCAAGTACTTATGCTGGACAAACCTGTTCCAGCGAACTACTAATGAAGTGCCGTTTATCAATTATCAAGGAAACACAAAATATATTCACTTTCCTCAAAGAAATAGCATATGTACCTTGCAAGTTCCAACCGCTTAATCTTCCCTTCACACAGAAATATGATGACACAAACTCGCCTTTCTACGGCCACCTGTTAATCACGCACGACTTCTTGTTGTTCAGCAGGTGACAAGTGTGTCCCACGTCCTCACCTTCGGCCCAAAATGTCACTTGTTAAACCGGCTCGTCCGCCCCACCGGTCTGAACGCGTCCTGTCGCTGTCCCCCCTCTCACTCAAGGAACCCATTTTCTCTCCGGCTCGACACCACAGAAAATGGGAATACCGTTGCACGTTCTCCCGACGCATTCTGCATGCAACAAATGAGCTTTGGCCGCCGGGATGATGGACGAAGGCTGCTGAACACGTAATTGCTGCGCTTGCTTTGGAGTTTATTTTCTTGCCTGTTATTATTCGCCTGAAACAAAAAGTCTCGTACTTTTACATCCACCCATTTGCTCTATTCAAGTAATATATACTGCAAACGTGTCTCTACAACGGAGAGGCAATTAAACGGCTTAGCGAGAGGTCAACGAGCTTAATTCTTTTTTTCTTTGAAGGTGACTTCCCCGTCGATGCATAATGGTGGCGATCGCGCCGTAATTCGCCGCCAAATGGCCGCTCGTCCGCCCGTCAAAAACCAAATCTCACCCAAATGGACTTCAAAATCGACGGTGATTTAGAGCGTCCAATATTTTCGGCCGCTGGATAAATCGATGTCGCGCGGGGAAATGAGCACCGGGAACGTATATTCCGATGTTTGTTTTGCACATTTCTCTTGCTCATTTTATTTTTATGGGGAGGATCAGGTCGCAGATGATACCTAATATTCCAATAGGTTATCGGACGGGAAGCTGTTGCGGGATTTAGTGCGGGTTTCGCTCTCTCCCTCAGCCTGTTTATTTATTTATTTACTTATTTACTTTTGTCGTTTGTTTTATGATTTGTGTGTTGATTTATTATTCATTTGCTTATTCATTTATACGTTTGCATTTATGAATCCATAGTGTTTGAGGGTCGCGCTCACTGACGCCAAGAGACCGACCGGCCAAGGCCACGCAGCGCAAAGGTCAGACGGGGTCATGGGGAACGTCACGCCGGCGTCTAGGTCAGCCGAGGTCAGACAGATCAGCTGGCGTTTTATAAATAGATTAAAACGCAGGACCTTCCATCCCGGGAGATATTCGCGCAAATCTCCCCGCCGACGGAGGCCGGCGCGGGAAACTAATCGCTAACCTTATTTCGGAGACCTCGATTAGCTTTCAATTAAGATTGCGACGAATGAATTGCAGAGGGGAAAAGGGCGGAATTTATTCGTTATGTAGACTGATGGCTCTTGATTATTGCGCGCGGGGGACGCTCTCTGCTGATGATGCGTAAGGCTTAGAGCGAAAAGGGAAATATCTGTTTAATTGGCCTGCTCGCTTTGCTGTCGTCATCGTCGTCGTCATCATCGTCGGCATCATCCCATCACCACCACCACCATTCCCATCATCACAACACCACTACCAACACCATTATCACCATCATTAGCACTCATTTTCATTATTACGACTACCATCATTATCATATTGCTATCATTTTTCGTATTTATTCAGTGAGGTTTGTGTCACATCCTGCGTCGGTTTAACGCAGACTGATGCAGGACAAGGGACGGAAGGAGAGGATTAAGTAGGCTGATGACGAGAGAGAAAGGGAAGAGTCGCCAATTGTTACGCTTAATAGTTTATCTGCTTATTAGAGACAGGGAAAGGAAAGGAAGGGGAGAAGGTGAAGGGAAAGAGGACACGCACTTTCACTCACTCACTCTGACAGACAGGCAGGCAGACAGACAGGCAGACAGACAGACAGACAGACAGGCAGACAGACAGACAGACAGACAGACAGACATACAGACAGACAGACATACAGACAGACAGGCAGACAGACAGACAGACAGACAGGCAGACATACAGACAGACATACAGACAGACATACAGACAGACAGACAGCAGACATACAGACAGACAGACATACAGACAGACAGACAGACAGACATACAGACAGACAGACAGACATACAGACAGACATACAGACAGACAGACAGACATACAGACAGACATACAGACAGACATACAGACAGACAGACAGACAGACAGACAGACAGACAGACAGACAGACATACAGACAGACAGACAGACAGACAGACATACAGACAGACATACAGACAGACAGACATACAGACAGACAGACATACAGACAGACATACAGACAGACAGACATACAGACAGACATACAGACAGACATACAGACAGACAGACAGACAGACAGACAGGAGGGAATGTTCTGCTTAAAGCGTTCGAATAAAAATTAAAAGTGCGTGAAAATAATGATAATACTAATAACAATAATGGAAATCAAATAATAGGAAAAGAAAACTCAGGGAGAAAGAAAATATCATGGATTAAATTTAACGATTTTAAGAGTTTGGAATGGAGTTGAAAGCATGCCTCCTGCATTGAAATAGAAAATAATATATGCATGCCAGAATAAGAATAACAAAACAATGTAAGTGAAAGTCGGTGTTCGTTTCTGCGAAAAATGTTGAAAGATCTCTAAAGCCAAGATACTTGTTATTTAGTGAAAACAGTGATAACAATTATGATAACCTTAAAAAAATATGTATAACGCCATTCAGGATATGTGATATTGTTATGTTTTTTATGTTTGTTTTAAT
>NC_051389.1:59115296-59125296 GCF_015228065.2 Penaeus monodon | reverse complement strand
TTGGGAATATTTCGTTTTGAATGCTTTGCCATTTTCGGTGGACTATCGCAATAATTTACTTGTTCATTCATTCACGTGCTCTCTGCCTCCTCACCTGGATTTCACTTACTGCTTTCTTGTGTTCCTACTTTATCTCTTCTGTGTCCGTTTGTATGCATATCTACTTTACTGAATGCCTGCTTCCCTTCCTGGCTGCTTCTCAGTCTACATACCTTCACGCCTGCCTTCCCGCCTGCCTGCTCGCATGCCTGCTTGCATGCCTACGTGCCTATTACTTCTGCTCGCCTCCTATTTGACAACCTGTCTCCTTGCTTGCTCATTTGCATGCGTCCCTTTCTTTCTATTAATCAATTAGCCCTCATACTTGAACAAACCTTAATTCAGCATCCTTGAACGTGCATTTTCTGAAAGACCGAACAGCTGATTTATTAATGAACCGAACTTTAGCCTGAAAGAAACTCCAACGCTGCCAAATTACCCTCTCCATCCTCTCCTTCCCCACAACATACTGCATATCTGAGGTCGCAGCCGCCCGTGTGTCCCCTTGAGGATTACTCGTGAATGCATCTAGGGCGGTGGGGCGTCTCAAGATAAGGACCTTGATCCCCTTCCTGCCTGCCCGACCCCTTACTTGGACATGAGGGCGGCCGCCAGGGAGATAAGATAAGAAAGTCCAATATGTGGCACCGCCGCACCGATGGTGTGCCAACTAGGCAATTATTGGAGATTTGGAGTTCTTATTTTACCGTCTTTCAGAAAAGAGGAAGGGAGTAGTAAAATAATAAATGAGAGAAAGAACGAGGAAAGAAAACGGAAAGAAAACAAATTAGACGAACACGAATGAAATAAAGGAAGAAGAGGAAGAAAAATAAAAGAGATGAATATAGGACAGGAGGAAAAGAAGAAAAAATACGTTAAAAATATAAGAAGAAAAAAATATCAGTGAAGTGAAGAAAAGAAAAAAAGGCTAAGAAGATGACTTAATTAAGTTATCGTTTTTTATAGAATGTCATACTATTTTCACTTTCATTCTGGGAAGGCCTCAGCTGTGATTTTTAAGAAATTATTTCCGAAAAAAAACACTTAGAAGGAAAAAAAAAAAACCATACAATTGCTTATTCCTCCTTCTCGAATCACGTCCCGCCTTACCGCCAACATCTCGTGCAAGAGTCAGCACGCGCGCTTACAGCACCTACAGCTCAACGAACGAACACATGTGCTACACATTCGGACAAAGCAATGACGTCATAAACCCCCGCATGGGGCGTGACGTATTTAGTGAATAGAAAATTCAACATAATCGAAGTGTGTGTCTGTTTGCGTTAGTAATTGTACCTGTGTGCGTGGGTGTGTGTGTGTGTGTGTGTTTATTGGGCGCGTCTTGTTTCCGCGTGTTTACGAGTGAGCAAGGTCCGGGCCGCGGGTGTGCGCGTCCGTGTTCAGAACATACATTCTAATTAATTTCGTGACAAGTCACCTTTAAAAAAGAAGAAAATGGCGCCAAAGAAATGAGAGGAAAAGAGCACGGAGTCAAATGAGCCGGAGGGCAACAAAGGCCGACGCGGCATCCCCAAGAGAGTGCGTCTCCCGCCGCGGCCAGAGGGCCTCCGGCCGGCGAACCCACATGTCCCGTAGTACACTTACCCTCCATTTCGTCCATGTCCACGTCGAGGGGCTCCGCGAGGTCCCTGAGGGGCGGCGGGGCGGCGAGGGGCGCGACCTCCGTGCTCATGGCGCCGTCGGCGTCGGGGGCGGCGGCGGAGGAGGGCGAGGGGCGCGCGGGAGGAGGAGACGAGGAAGGGGACGGGGAGGCAGGGGGAGAGGAGGGCGTGGGAGGGGTGGAGATGGCGGTGATAGGAGCAGCTGGAGGAGAGGGAGGAGGAGAAGGAGGCGCGGGAGGAGGCGCGGAAGAGGAGGAGGGGGGAGAGGGCGGGAGGGATCCTGGAGGGTCAGTCCCTCCCCTCCAGGAAGGAACAAAATACCGCACGAACCGATCTTGGCGACTCTTGTTCTTCCTCTCCTTTACCTCTTCCTCGTCTTCCTCTTCTCTTCCTTCCTCTCTCTCTCTCCCGCTTTCTCTCGCTCTCTCCACTTCCTTTTAGGATCTTTTTTTTTCTCTCCTTCTCTCTTTCCGTCCCTGCATCCACTTAAGGGGCCGGGATAGTGTGGTGACCCGCGCAGAGGTCCCAGACTCACAACATGGCCTCCGCGGCACTGGCTCGAGGAGGTGCCACGCTCAAGTGCCACTTGAAAGTCCGCCTCTAACAAGGGTTCGCGGCGTGACCCGACACTTGCACTGGGGCACCGCGGCACTCAGTTCTTCTTTTCATTCGCAGTTAAATATGTTTATGCAAATAATTTCTAATAAACCTTTCCTCTGTAAATAAGAGAAAAAAAAGTAAATGGTAAATTAGTGTGTCCTTTCCTTCTGTATTTCGGTTTGCTAATTCATGATTTTTTTCCTACACTTTCACGGACTTCCGGTTAAATTTCCGTTAAGACACTTAAACCTATTTTTGAATGCTGGACATGAGTCTCGAGGGTCTGCCGACGCGTGCGGAGGAAGCAACATGGCTCTCGGGAAGAGGTAACAAATTTCTCTCTCCCTTGCTTCTTCTTCCCTTCTTCCGCCCCCCCCCCCCTCTCTCTCTCTCTCTCTCTCTCTCTCTCACACACACACACACACACACACACACACCCCACACACACACACACACACACACACACACACACACACACACACACACACGCACAGTCTATCACAGCTCATATTCTTTGTCAGATATAAATCTATTTACCGGTTAGCATGTTGAATAAAATGTTCGAAATTAGATCTCTCTCTCTCTCCTGTCACTGTCTCTCTTCTCCCACTCTTTCTCGCCCCCCCCTCCTGCAACTCTCTCTCCCCCCTTTTCTCTCTTTTACTTAAAACGTCTCTCCCTCTGTTCTTCCCCCTTTCTCCTTCTCTACCTCCCCCCTCCCCCTTCATCTCTCCATCACCTGTCCCTCTCACTCCCACCTCCCCCTCCCCGGGCCGAGGCGGGAGGCCCGACTCCGCTCCAGCAAAACAGTCCCGGACCAATTTCACAGAAAACGAATCACCACAAATCATAGAAAACGGAATTTCCTGAAAACGTCACTACAGATAATGATATTCTAGACAATAAACGAATAGACAAATGAATAAATAACTACATGTTGCAAGACCGGATATCGCAACAGGTGTATTTCCGAGAGAAATGTCTTGAAATTCTTACAACTGCTATTCCTCTCTGCTCCGCGTATGACTATTTCGTGAATCTTGGATATTATCAGCTTTAACGGCTGGGAGAGTGAGGCTGTCTGAGTGTTTGTAAACATGCATCTGATTTGATAGGATGGATACTCGATCGCAATGCAGTGAACGCTCAGCCAGATGTATCTGACGTTTTCTTCATTTCTTTTTCAAATAATGGGGTTTTCATTTTATTCTCCTCTTTCCCCTGTACATATGTCCCGCCCCGGCTGTGGGTGTATGTGACTGTCACTGCCCCTGTTTCTGTCTGTTTCTGCTTCTGCTGTTCTCTCTCCATCTCTTTCTCTCACTCCCTCTTTTATCCACATTCTCTCTTTCACTCTTTTCCACCTCCCCCCCTTTCCCTCACTCACGCCCCATCCCTCCTCTCTCCCTCCCTTTTCCGACCGCCCCGCCCCCTTTCCTTTCTTCCCTTTCCCCCCCTTTTCCTTTTATCCCTTCCTCGCGAGGGCGGCGCCGGCCTCCCGCGGCACCTTCTGTCCAGCTCCGAGTTGTCCAGATTTCGGAAGAAGGATTTTGGAAAGGAAAAAGAAAAGATAAAAACGCATTTCACGTTCCCGAACCGGAACCACACACTTTGCGGAAACGGACGCGTTGCAGCCGAGCAGACATGCGTGCGTTTATTTGACCTCCTAGATAATATATTGTGGAAATGATGTTCATCTTTTAATGAGGGGTTTGAAAGACGATGGTGGTTTTTAGGGTGATGATGGATGGTGAGATATGGTGGGGGATGGTGATTGTTTTATGAAATAAGATGGTGATGGTGTGATTTTATGGTTGGGATGATATGAGATGATGATGTGATGATGAGGGGGGTGATGGGTTTGTGATGTGATGAGATGATGAGATGATATTGATGGTGGTGGTGATGGTGGTGATGATGATATGATGAGATGGTGATGATTGATGATGGGGTGAGGTGTGATATGTGGATGATGGTGATGATGATGATAATAATGATGGTGATGGTGATGATGGTTTTTGATGTTATGAGATGATGATGATGGGATGAGATGGTGGTGGTGATGTGTGATTGATGATGATGATGAGGTAGATGATGATGGGTGGTGAGGTATGATGATAATATGGGTGGGATGAGATGGGGCATGATACTAAAAAGAGGTATGATGGTGGTGGTGATGGTGATGATGAGATGATGTGATGATATGATGATGATGATGATGATGGGGTGGGGTGTGATGATGATGATGATGATGATGATGATGATGATGATGATGATGATGATGGTGGTGGTGGTGATGGTGATGATGATGATGATGATGATGGTGATGATAATGATGGTGATGATGATGATGATGATGATGATGATGGTGATGATGATGATTATTATTATCATCACCATCAAAACAATAACAGCAACAATAATGACAATAATAATAATTATATCAATAACAATAACAATAACAGTAATAACAATAATAATAATAAAAACAAAACTACAAAAAAAAAAAAAAAAATAACATTATTAATAAAAAAAATAAATAAAAAAAAAAAAAAAAAAAAATTAAAGTGAGGGGGAAATTTTCTCTCTTTCTCTTAATAGATTTTTCCCGAATCTTGGGGGAAACTCTAAATTGTTTCCGGCGGGCTTCTCTCTCTTTCTTCGTCCCCTTTCTGTTTTTCCTCTCTTTTACTCTCTCTCTCTCTCTCTCTCTCTCTCTCTAACCCTTCTCTCTCTCTCTCTCTCTCTCTCCCTTTTCTCTCTCTCCCTCTTCTCTTTTTCTCTCTCTTCTCTCTCTCTCCCCCCTTCTCTCTCCTCTCCTCTTTTTTTCTCTCGCTCTCTTCTCTCTGTCACCTTCTCTCTTCTCTCTCTCTTTCCTCTCTCTCCCCGTCTCCTCTCTCTCTCTCTCTCTCTCTCTCTCTCTCTCTCCTCTCTATCATTTTAACCTCCTCTCTCTCTCTGTCTCTCTCGGTCTCTCTCTCTCCTCTCCTCGGCTCTCTCCCGATTCTCTCTCTCTCTCTCTCTCTCTCTCTCTCTCTCTCCTTCCTTTTTTTTCTCTCTCTCTCTCTCTCTCTCTCTCTCTCTCTCTCTCTCTCTCTCTCTCGCCACACAAATAAAATTGCAGATTGAAAGAGAAAGAGAAAACAGTGGAAAATGCGGAAGAAAGTTTGAAATAAAAAGAGACGAAAAAATAAATAGAAACAGAAAATCGGCAAGAAAAGTTTTTTTTCTATATTCTAATTTCGAAGTTCACATCTTTTGATCATCATTCAAAAGTGAACTGTTAGAGTTAAAAAGATTGAATGAGGAATGAGGAGGAAGAGAGGAAGAAGAAGAGAAGACGAAAGGGGAATAACGAAGAGCAGGAGGAGAAAGAGGAAACAATCTTGCAAGTTGCTGCTAAGAATGTTCATCGTCTCCGAACAGCGGCCGAAACTGAGGCAAGAATTTACATCATTCTTCCATTCCGATATTTTGTTTCCCTTTTTTCCCTCTTTCCCTATTCCCCTTCTCTCAACTTCACGCTCTCTTCCTGTTTATTTGTTTCTGTTTCTATTTCTGTCTCTCTGTCTGTCTGTTTATCCGACTCTCTCTCTCCTCTTTTCTCTCTCTCTCTCTCTCTCTCTCTCTCTCTCTCTCTCTCTCTCTCTCTCTCTCTCTCTCTCTCTCTCTCTCCCTCCCTCCATCCATTCATCCCTCTCTGTTTGTTTCTGTCTCTGTCTCTCTATTTTCTACCTAGAAATAAAAATAAAAGGAAACTCCTTCCAAAGCCCTTTAAAGAGGCGAAGAGGCGGCACTGAATCCAAGCGCGACCCGACCGTGTCCCTACGAGCGAAAACAGCGCCCCTCTTCGCCTTCCTCCGCCTTCTTCAAGTGGATGAATTTATCGCCATTTTTCTATCTCTCGTTCACTGGCCTTTCGCACAGTTGTCGTATAGGATGTCGCCTCATTAATTATGTGCTCTTGGATAATTATAGCCCGGCGAGTGATGCATAGTAATCAGTTTATTGGCGGTTCGGTGATGGGGATTCTGGCCGGCGGTGTTGCTAGCGGAGGCCTTGCGAAACCACGCCCCCGCACGCACGCACAGAAGCATGCACGCAGTTAAACACACAAGCAAACAAATAACTGTATAAAAACAAACATAAAATACATAAGCAGATATCACATATCCTGAATGGCGTTATACATATTTTTTTAAGGTTATCATAATTGTTATCACTGTTTTCACTAAATAACAAGTATCTTGGCTTTAGAGATCTTTCAACATTTTTCGCAGAAACGAACACCGACTTTCACTTACATTGTTGTTATTCTTATTCTGGCATGCATATATTATTTTCTATTTCAATGCAGGAGGCATGCTTTCAACTCCATTCTAAACTCGTTAAATTTAATCCATGATATTTTCTTTCTCCCTGAGTTTTCTTTTCCTATTATTTGATTTCCATTATTGTTATTAGTATTATCATTATTTTCACGCACTTTTAATTTTTATTCGAACGCTCTAAGCAGAACATTCCCTCCTGTCTGTCTGTCTGTCTGTCTGTCTTTCTGTCTGTCTTTCTGTCTGTGTCTGTCTGTCTGTCTGTCTGTCTGTCTGTCTGTCTGTCTGTCTGTCTGTCTGTCTGTCTGTCTGTCTGCCTGCCTGCCTGCCTGTCTGTCAGAGTGAGTGAGTGAAAGTGCATGTGTCCTCTTTCCCTTCACCTTCTCCCTTTCCTTTCCTTGTCTCTAATAAGCAGATAAAATATTAAGCGTAACAATTGGCGACTCTTCCCTTTCTCTCTCGTCATCAGCCTACTTAATCCTCTCCTTCCGTCCCTTGTCCTGCATCAGTCTGCGTTAATCCGACGCAGGATGTGACACAAACCTCACTGAATAAATACGAAAAATGATAGCAATATGATAATGATGGTAGTCGTAATAATGAAAATGAGTGCTAATGATGGTGATAATGGTGTTGGTAGTGGTGTTGTGATGATGGGAATGGTGGTGGTGGTGATGGGATGATGCCGACGATGATGACGACGACGATGACGACAGCAAAGCGAGCAGGCCAATTAAACAGATATTTCCCTTTTCGCTCAAAGGGCCTTACGCATCATCAGCAGAGAGCGCCCCCCCGCGCGAAATAATCAGAGCCATCAGTCTACAAAACGAATAAATTCCGCCTTTTTCCCCCTCTGCAATTCATTCGTCGCATCTTAATTGAAAGCTAATCGAGGTCTCCGAATAGGTTAGCGTTTATTTTCCCGCGCCGGCCTCCGTCGGCGGGGAGATTTGCGCGAATATCTCCCGGGATGGAAGGTCCTGCTTTTTTAATCTATTTATAAAACGCCAGCTGATCTGTCTGACCTCGGCTGACCTAGACGCCGGCGTGACTTCCCCATGACCCCGTCGGGACCTTTGCGCTGCGGGGCCCTTTGGGCCCGGGTCGGTCTCTTGGCGTCAGGGGAGCGCGACCCTCAAACACTATGGATTCAAAAATGCAAACGTATAAATGAATAAGAAAATTAATAATAATCAACACACAAATCATAAAACAAACGACAAAAGTAAATAAGTAAATAAATAAATAAACGGGCTGAAGGAGAGAGCGAAACCCGCACAAAATCCCGAAACCAGCTTCCCCGTCCGATAACCTATTGGAATATTAGGTATCATCTGCGACCTGATCTCCCCATAAAAATAAATGAGCAGAGAATGTGCAAAACAAACATCGGAATATACGTTCCCGGTGCTCATTTCCCCGCGCGACTCGATTTATCCAGCGGCCGAAAATATTGGACGCTCTAAATCACCGTCGATTTGAAGTCCATTTGGGTGAGATTTGGTTTTTTTTACGGCGGACGAGCGGCCATTTGGCGGCGATTACGGCGCGATCGCCACCATTATGCATCGACGGGGAAGTCACCTTCAAAGAAAAAAAAATTAAACTCGTTGACCTCTCGCTAAGGCCCTTTAATTGCCTCTCCGTTGTAGAGACACGTTTGCAGTTAATATTACTTGAATAGAGCAAATGGGTGCCTGTAAAAGTACGAGATTTTTTTGTTTCAGGCGAATAATAACAGCAAGAAAATAAACTCCAAAGCAAGCGCAGCAATTACGTGTTCAGCAGCCTTCGTCCATCATCCGGCGGCCAAAGCTCATTTGTTGCTTCAGAAAGCGTCGGGAGAACGTGCAACGGTATTCCCATTTTCTGTGGTGTCGAGCCGGAGAGAAAAAGGGTTCCTTGAGTGAGAGGGGGACAGCGACAGGACGCGTTCAGACCGGTGGGGCGGACGAGCCGGTTTAACAAGTGACATTTTGGCCGAAGGTTAGGACGTGGGACACCTTGTCACCTGCTGAAAACAGAAGTCGTGTGTGATGAACAGGTGGCCGTAGAAAGGCGAGTTTGTGTCATCATATTTCTGTGTGAAGGGAAGATTTAGCGGTTGGAACTTGCAAGGTACATATGCTATTTCTTTGAGGAAAGTGAATATATTTTGTGTTTCCTTGATAATTGATAAAAGGGACTTCATTAGTAGTTCGCTGGAACAGGTTGTCCAGCATAAGTACTTTGATCAAAGTTTGTTTAAAGTTGTTAATTAAAATTCAAGACCGGGAACTAAATCAATGAAAACATTTTAAAAAATCCAGCATTAAGCTACGATGGTTTATTTTGTGTTCTTTTCAACCGAGACAATGCTGTCACTGACTCACTCCGTCAACACACGCATGGCCGGGTTCTCCGGAGGCATTGTGCAGGGTTTACTGGCAAGCACGTCAACCAGCCGGGCGACCGCGGTAAACACGGGGACAGGGAAACGCCAATAACTCGTTCACTGATTGGCCTGCCTCGTCCAGCAAGGCGGTCGGTCGGTTCCTACACAGCTCCAAACGCATGGCCGGTTCGCCGCGCCTTAACGGGTTCACCGACCAAAAGACACTGCAGACCGCCACACACGAGCCCGCCCGGGCCCGCTGCTCCGGCCTGCCCGCCTCTTCTTCCTCCGCAAATAAGGAAGGGCCAGGCTGCGTCCGAACGCCAATTTTGCGAGCGCCTCGTTCTATGCCTTCAACCAGGCACACCCGACTTTCCCCTCTCGCGGGTCTCGCTCTCCCTCTCCCTCACTCTCTCTCTCCCCTCTCTCCCTCTCTCCCCTCTCTCTGTCTTTCTCCTTTTCTCTCTCTCTCTTCGTCTCTTTTCTCTCTCTCTCTATCTCTCCTCTTGTTCTCTCTCTCTCTCTCTCTCTCTCATCTCTCTCTCTCTCTCATTCTTTTCCTCTCTCTCTCTCTCTCCCTCTCCTCTTCTCTCTCTCTCATTCTTTTTCTCTCTTCTCTCTCTCTCTCTGCTCTCTCTCTTCTCCCCCTCTCCCCTCTCATATCTTTCCCTCTCGTCTCTCTCTCTCTCTCTCTCTCTCTCTCTCTCTCTCTCTCTCTCTCTCCTCTCTCCTCTCTCCTCTCTCCCCTCTCTCTCCTCCCTCTCTCTCTTCTCTCCTCTCGTCTCTCTCTCTCTCTCCCCTCTCTCTCTCTCTCTCATTCTTTTTCTCTCTCTCATTCTCTCTCTTTTTTTCTCTCTCTCTCTCTCTCCCTTTTCTCTTCTCCTTCTTTTTCTCTTTTTCTCTCTCTCGCTTTATTCCTCTCCCTCTCTTTCTCTCTCTCTTCTCTCTCTCTCCTTTTCTCTCTCTCCTCTCTTCTCTCTCTTCTCCTCTCTCCTCTCTTCTCTCTCTCTCCTCTCTCTTCCCTTAATTTTCTC
>NC_051389.1:59109429-59115196 GCF_015228065.2 Penaeus monodon | reverse complement strand
AAAGAAAAGGAAAGGGAAAGAGGAAAGAAATAGAAGGTCGAAGGAAAGGAGAAGAAGAAACAGAAGAGAGAGGAAGAGAAAGACAAAGAGGGATGAGAAAAAGCAGAGAGACAAGGGGAAGAGAAGAAGAAAAGAGGAGGGGGAGTTTAAAAGGAGAAGGTGTAGAGGGGCCAAGAAAGGAAACTGGAATTAGAATTAGATATCTATTCTTACTGACTTTAGAATTACAGTTTTCTCAAGATATTTTCATGCGTGTAAACAAACCTCGTTTTATCTAAATATATTTTTTTTCTCTTATAGATACCCCCCTTTTCTCCTTCTCCGTATCCCTGTTTGTCTCAACAGAAGGATAGTAATAAAATGATTAGTCGAATAGGATAGGAGAGAGAAGAAAATATTTAAAAAAGAACAATGAAGATGGAAGGGAAATGGTAATAAGAATAAGATGAAAAAGCGAGAATAGAAGAAAAGGAAGAGGAGGAGGAGGAGGAAGAATAAAGGACGCAAGGACAACGACAACAAGAAGGAGGATCAGAAAGACGAAGGAAGAAGAAGCAGAAGAAAGAAGCGTGTCTGTGACCTATTTTCCCCGTTCATCGTCTCCTCTCTCTCTTCATTTTCCTTTTCCGTCTCCTTCTCTTTCTCCTCCTTTAATCGTTATTGTTCTGGATATAAAGATGAAGATGCCGCTTTCGTTCTATTAATGTCCTTTTTATGTTTCCCCGCAAATTTATTATCCGTTTCTCTCTTCTTTTTATGCTGACGTATCAGTTTTGTGTCTTTAGATACAATTTTTTTCCCTCCATACAAGATTTTTTTTTTCCTATTCTCTCTCTCTCTCTCCTCTCTCCTCTCTCTCGTCTCTCTCTTCTCTCTCTCTCCTCTCTCTCTCTCTACTCTCTCTCCTCTCTCTCTCTCTCTCTCTCTCTCTCTCTCTCTCTCTCTCTCTCTCTCTCTCTCCCCCTCTCCCTCCGTCTCCCTCTCCCTCTTCCTCTCTCTCCTTCTCCCTGTCTTTCCTTCACCCTCTCCTTCTTCCTCTCTTCGTCTTCTGCATTCTTTCCGCCGGTCTACCCCTTTAAAACTCCAGGGAGGGGGGCCGAGGGATGGGGAAGGAGGGGCAGGGAGGGATAACGAGGCAGGGTCACGGCAAGTTGTGACGTCATTAGGGTGTGACCCCGAAGTAGAGGGGACAGGGAAGGGAGGGGATAGGGAAGGGGAGTGAGGAAGGGAGGGGAGGGAGTGAGGAGAGGGAAGGGAAGGGGAAGGCGAGGGGAAGTATTGGCGAGAGGTGAACCCATGAAGAGAGAGGAAAATGAAAAAGGAAAAACAAAATGTTTATGATGATGCAGTGTTTGTAGCCATCCGTTGGAATTCAAGCATCAGACAGAAGTTGCACCAGTTTTCCGTAACGCAAGACTGTCATCCAACAAATACGTCTTCGTTAAATAAAGAAGAAAGTTACCCATTACAACAAACCTCTTTTTTTACTAACGTACGATAACATGTCATTCCGTGACGTGAAACCTGTAGTAAACAGCCTGTGTTTCAGCTGTACGATAATCATCATTTTTTTATAACGAATTGTTGCTATGTGTCGCAGGTGCTTTATCTCGGGGTATATTAAACAGAACCTAATAATCACCCTGATAATGGTTTATTATTGCTTATGTGATGCATTTTGGGTTGCATGGGAATATGTGTTGTGTGTGTGTGTGTGTGTGTGTAGGTAGTTAGGTAGGTAGGTAGGTAGGTAGGTAGGTAGGTAGGTAGGTAGGTAGGTAGTTAGGTAGGTAGGTAGGTAGGTAGGTAGGTAGGTAGGTAGGTAGGAAGGTAGGAAGGAAGGAAGGAAGGAAGGAAGAAAGAAAGATAGGTGAGTGGGTGGGTGGGTAGGTATATGCTTGTGTATACATTTGTGCTTGTGTGCTCGTCCCCACCATTGCTCAAGCCTGTACTTAAGTATTTTTTAATGAGCTTGTTAGCCTGACAAACATTTCAGTGACGTCACACTCGCAAATCGACCTCCAATTTTCATTCTCTCTGTATATATATATTTTTTTTCTATATATCTATCTATCTAATTTTTCTCTATATATATCTATACCCCCATGTGTCTGTCTGTCTCTACATTTATATTTGTCCGTCTTGATTTCTCTCGCTCCATCTTTATATCTCTCCGTTTATCTCTTTCTCCTCTCCCTTTATCACTTTGATTTTTTTCTCTTGGATGTTCCAGACATTCGGTGGTCAGTGTTCAAAGCGGAATGGACGAAGCGAAGTGAAATGAAAGCATTACGGCTGAAAAAATATCCGAGTCTGGCGGCGCGCGACTGACCACGGCTCTCGGGGAGAGGGGGGGAATGGGAGGGGGGCTGAGGCGAAATGAAGAGGAAACAGCGCAGGTTGAAATGTTGAAATGTGAAAGGGGCAGAATGGGAGCGAAGAGAAAGAAGGTGATAATGAAGAAAGCAGGGGAGGATGAGAAATAACTTGAGGATGTGAGGGTAAGTTGGGACTTGAGGAACTTGAGGAGGAAGAGAAAGAGAGGGGATGGGGGGGGGGGGCAGCGAGCTGAGCATAACAGAACAAAATGGAAAATAAAAACAAGGAGCCTGCCCCCCTCCCCCAAGCCAACCATGCGTCCATAGCAACACGTCGCGCGTCGTCCGGGCGGCAGACGAAGACCTCGTCGGACGAGGCTCGATCGATCCCGCACGTCGGCGGGCCGGCCGGCTGTCTGTCCGTCCGTCCGTCCGTCCGTCCGTCCGTCCGTCCGTCCGTTCGGCCGCCACGTGGGCCTCGGGGATGGGGGGTAACGGGTGCAAGGAAATTTGGATTGGGTGGATAACAAAGGAGGTATTGAATAATATGTATGTGTATATACATACATATTGAAATATAAATTATATATATTTATATATGCACACGCACACACACACACACACACACATATGTGTGTGTGTGTGTTATTTATTTATTTGCATCGCATACGTATTAATGCATTATATATGCTTCAGTACTTAGGTATTGAAGTTTTTTTCTCAGATGATTGACATAAGAATGCTGAAAGTCATTTAGCGTAATAATGACGTCAGGGAGAGGCGTCACCCACATCTCCTTTCGTTGAAGCAGTACTTGGCTTGTTTTCCCAATCACAGTTCACAACCACACGCACGCGCACGCACACGCACACGCACACGCGCACGCACACGCGCGCGCACACACACGCACACACACACACACGCACACACACACACACACACACACACACACACACACACGCATGCGCGCGCGCGCACAATAAACTAATACATCATGTAAGCAATCTATAGAGCTAAATGATAACTTTTTAAATCAATATTTAGAAACAAATAGGATTTTATTTTGCGAATAATTCATTTGACTGCCAAGTTAATACGAAAGCTTTTTGATTGATGTGATCAAAACGCGAATTCTGAAAACGAACATCATCTAAATACCCTTATGCTGAGCCCCCCCCCCCCCACCTCGCACGCAGCCCAATTCCCACCGAACGAAATATTCCAAAGGCTCGGCGCATTCCTAACGCGGGTTAACACACTCGCACACATTATCTAACACTTCCGGGATATGTGCTATTAGCTAATGGAGAAGCTTCTGTTTTGGTGCTTGCAACTTCCTCGCCTCTTCGCAAGCGCAGGCTATTGCAAGACTGCGACCTTGGTGCCGCTATAGCCACAACACGCCGATAACTTGGTGTGTGCAGTGACAACATGTTGGCTCCCTAGCCGCCCCGCAAGCACAAACAAGCAAATGCAAACAAACACACAGAGACGTGGTTCTTTAGGACTTCCCTTAAATCTTTCAGCTTTTTTTTTTCCTTATTATTGCGTGCGTGTTTGAGTGGTTATTTTTCTGGTCTAGATTTTCTCCCTCAATCTCTCTTTGTCTGGCGACTGACATCACCTATTTCAGATGTAAATATTGTCTTTTTGTTTTTCCTCTTTCTCCTTCAAACGGGTATGATAATGATTTATGTAAGTACGCGCGCGCGCGTGTGTGTGTGTTGTGTGTGTGTGTGTGTGTGTGTGTGTGTTTGTGTGTGTGTGTGTGTGTGTGTGTGTGTGTGTGTGCGCGCGCGTGTGCGTGTGTGTGCGTGTGTTTGTTTATGGTATTTTCAGAGGTTTACATCCTATGTACGTGAACCCGTTGTAGGAGTGGCGAGTTCGTGTATGTGAGGCCAAATTATCACACCTGTCCCGGCCACAACCCGTTTCAGGGTGTGGTTTTGATAAGTGACACGGAGCACGCGATAATACGCCTTAAATAACCGTACAATACGGTCCATCCTCCCTCCTCGTGTGGCCGGGGAGTGTAGAAGCTTAAGCGGGGTGTCGGACTCGAGCTCCGCCGTGTACACCCGCCCGAGGAAGCCTTGCTGGGAACAACAAGGGAGTCCCTTGTGGAAACGTTATTTGCGCACGGAGAGTCATGCACTGGGCCTGGCTTATCCTCGCTCGCTCACGCTCCTCTGCCGCAGCGAGCGATTCCGAGCGTAAATTATCGTAATCCTGGCAGCCCCCACCCCTCGTGCCCAGCTGATTCGCCGTGCAATGAAAGGCGGCGGGAGCGGCGCCAGCGGTAATCCGCCGCTGACGCTGGTGAAGGCAAGACCTCGCCGCCCGCTCCCGCCGCTCGCAAGCGCCTCGCGACTTGGAACTACGCTGTGGTCGGCCCGACGCGGTTCTGGGAGTTACTGGAAGGGAGAAGGACTTTAGAACTTGGAGAAAGGGAGAGGGAAATAGAACGATAACTGTGCATACACGAGGAGTGAGTGAGAGACTGATTGATAGTTCCCAGCCAGTCGGTCTAAATCCCATCGTAAACACGCTGCAGCATCAGTCGGGAAGCAAAACTTGTGCGGAATGTACACGCAAATTTGCTGAATCAGTGAGCGTCGGCCCCTTCAGAGCTGTAATTTTCCCACCTGCAGTCAGTCAGCAGCCTCGTCTCCACCTCGCCTGGGAGACTCGGTGCTCAAGGAAGTTTTGGATAAGAAACCGTGATTTTTATTGGAATGTTGTCAGTGGAAAACAGAGAACGCGCTACATAGAAGGAGGGTATTAACGTGCGCATGTGAGTGTGACTTGCCATTTCAAAGATAAATTTGAAAGAAATCGGTTATTGAACCAAACCAAGCGGTTGACTCGTGTCGTGATCGACGTTAGGTTTATCACTGACACTAGGTGTACCAAGAAAAAAAAACGTCAGTGCGGAGATACACATATCTCGCTCGTCTTCGAAATCCAGGTGCTAAGAGTGCGATACATAACACAAGTCATCCGCATGTATCCTATAGCACTTTGCTACATGGATATTGTAACAGCAATGCCGGTCACCTGTTACCCGATCAGAGACTTTACAGGTAGGGATGCCGCCCCTCCCCTCTCCCCAGCCCTGCTTGTTGCTTTCATGCAATTGCTGTTTATGTTGAACGTGCCTTACCTGACGAGTCTAGTCTGCGTCTCTTGATGGAACAGTATTTTTTCTGGATGTTTACCGTCTGTATGTCTCTCTCTCTCTCCTTCCCTCTCTCTCTCTCTCTCTTCCCTCCTCTCTCTCTCTCTCTCCTTCCCCCTCTCTCTCTCTCTCTTACCTCTCTCTCTCTCTCTCTTCTTCTCTCTCTCTCTCTCTCTCCTCCTTTCTCTCTCTCTTCTCGTCTCCTCCTCTCTCTCTCTCTCTTTCCCTCTATCTCTCCTCTCCCTCCTCTCTCTCTCTCCCTCTCTCTCCC
>NC_051389.1:59094429-59096929 GCF_015228065.2 Penaeus monodon | reverse complement strand
TTCTGTTCCCTCCCCCTCCCTCCCTTTTCCGAGAAAGGATTCAAACAATAATTTTGTGTTAGTTATTCGGATAATTTCCTTGTTTGCTTTAGGGAGGGAGAGAGAAGTGAGGAGGGGGTGATAAAGGAAGGAGGAAGAATTATGGGGGATGATTAATGTAAGTTCAGAAGAATAAGAAGAGGAGGAGAAACGTCGCGCGAGGTGGAAGAGAACGAAGAGATAAAACAGGAAGAAAACGAAGAGTATCAGTTAAAGAGGATAGGGTGAAGGAGCAAAGGAGCGGGGGGGGGGGGGTAAAAGTAGGGGGAAACTGTAGTCAGCGGAGACCGTGACCCATTTCTGGAATGTTTTCTGTTCTCTTCCCCGTCGATTCTCTCGCTTTCTTTCTTTCCTTGTTTCTTTCTTTCCCATCCTCCCTCTATTTCCCCCCTCTCTCCCTCCTCTCTCTCTCTCTCTCTCTCCTCTCTCTCTCTCTCTCTCTCTCTCTCTCTCTCTCTCTCTCTCTCTCCCTCCCTCCCTCCCTCCCTCTCTCCCTCTCCCTCTTCCTCCTTCCCTTATTCAATCAAACTCCCTCTTTCCCTCCCTCCCTCTCTCCTTCTTCCTCTTTCCATTTCAGAAGGTAACAAGGACAAAGAATGAAAATAGCTAGAAAAGGAAGAACTGAGAAGGAATAAATCTGAGAAAAATAACGATACAAGAACAGAGGGAAATGAAAATAATGGATAAGAAACAAGAGTAGAGCCGAGAAGGGAAAGAGAGAGCAAAATACGAAGACAAGGAAACAGAGGCTGGAAGAGACAGACGCAGAGAGAGAAAAACAAAAACAAAGACTAAGGGGGAGAAAATTAAATACTTATAAGGAAACGGAAGACTTAGGACTGAACAGACAAAGAAGGGAAGAGAGAGAGAGAGAGAGAGAGAGAGAGAGAGAGAGAGAGAGAGAGAGAGAGAGAGAGAGAGAGAGAGAGAGAGAGAGAGAGAGAGGAGGGAAGAGAGAGAGAGAGCGCAACGGAAGAATGATGAATGAAACCCGGAGAGCGAGCGAGAGCGGAGGCGCGTCACGCTCTCCGAGATTCTCGTTGTGAATCTCTCGTCGTGTTCCTCCTCGCCGGAAGTGTTTGTTGGCCATCGGCAGCCAGAGTCTCCTTTGCGATCAGCCGGGAGACAGCGAGAGCAGCTGCCAGACACGTGTCAAACTTGTTTCTTTCCTTCTTCCTCTTTCTCGCTTGGAGGCGTTTAGCTCGAGACTGTTGGTATGATCGCTGCTCATAGAATGCGTTTTTTGTGGATGGATTTCTTTTAGGTGTTATTACACGTTCATTTCTTCTTGTTTACTTCCCTCCTTTCCCTCCGTCGGCCTTCCATCTCACCCTTCCTCCCACCTTCCTTCTTTCCTTCCCTCTCCACATTTTCTTCTACTCTCTCCTTTCTCTCTTTCATCACTCTCTCCCTTTTCGCCCCCCACAGTCTTCAGTTTTCTTCCTTTCTTACTCCTTCCCTCCCTCTCTCCCTCCCTCCCTCCCTCCGTTCCTCCCTTCTCCCCTCCCTCCCTCCCTCCCGCTAGATTTCCCCGAACGGCTCAGCTGCAAGGCCCCATGAGGGCATTTCAGACGAGGAGGGCGGAGAGGAGGTGCGAGGAGGGCGCTCTGATTGCCATGAGTCCATGCCCTGCCTTCCCCGGCCCTCATGCCCTCATGCCCTGCTATGACACCATACCCCGGTATTGCCCAGCAATGCGACCCTCATGCTTTGGCATGAACTCCCACCAGGCACTACTATGCCTTCATACTTCTCATAAACTACAAGCTCCTCCATTTTCTGCCATGAACTCACCATGTACTGCCATGGTGAGTTCACCATGGCACCATGGTAGGGCATCTTCCATGCCCTACCATGAACTACCTGTGATCTGCCATTTCTACCGTAACCCGTACGCCCTATGCCCTGCCATACACCTACAGCTCCCCTTGCCCCATGCCCCATGCCCCTTCCTCTTGCCCCATGCCCCTTGCCCCATGCCCCATGCCCCTTGCCCCTTGCCTCTTGCCCCATGCCCCTTGCCCCTTGCCCCTTGCCCCATGCCCCTTGCCCCATGCCCCTCCCTTGCCCCATGCCCCTTGCCCCTTACCCCATGCCCCATGCCCCTTGCCCCTTGCCCCATGCCCCTTGCCCCTTGCCTCTTGCCCCATGCCCCATGCCGCGCACATTCCCATCCGTCTTGACTGGATGCGCGGGAACTCATGCATACTCATGAGTTTCATCCTTGATGTATTTATGTTTCGTTCGTATATTTATTTCTTTTTTTGTTTCTCTTTTCTTGAAGTTTCTTTTTTTTCATTCTTTTTCGATTTTTCAAGTCTCCTCAAGGGGAAACAAGCACTTCCCTTTTCGTGGCATTTTCGTGTCCCTCTCGAGACCGGATTAATTAATGTGAATATAAAGGATAGAAGGAAATAGAGAGAGAGAAAAACTATTCGTACGGATTTGCTGAGGCGTTTGA
>NC_051389.1:59087197-59091829 GCF_015228065.2 Penaeus monodon | reverse complement strand
TACCTGCACCCTCTCCTACTCCATTTTATTCTCCCTGCCTCCTTCAGCACAGTATCTATTTCCCTCTCCCTGACCAGGTTCTTTCCAGCAGACATAAATCCCAAGCGATGTGTTCAACCCACAGCCTCGTGTAACCCTTTGTTCTCTGCTTTCCAGGATCAAATGGGCGAGGTGCTGGATGCGATGTTCGAGAGGAAGGTGACAGCAGGTGAGAATGTCATCAAGCAAGGCGATGATGGAGATAACTTTTATGTTATAGAATCGTAAGTATTTCTTATGTATGTAATAGATATCATATACCTCTATGATCTTCATCAGCTTGTGTTTTTCTTCTTTTCCCTCATCTTTTTTTTTTTTATCTCCATTACCCATACAAGGAGGAAGGCATTCTATTCATAAGCAATCAGTATTCTTTAATCTTTTGATGCTTCCTCACCCCTCAGACTCTTCTAACCTTTTTATGTCTCTCTTTCTACACTTTGTACTACCATTTTTTCTTCATTACTCAGTTATCATCCCCTTGCCTTTTCCTTTTTGTATTACATATAGAAATTTCTCTCCTTCTATTTGCTAATTGGAGTCACTTAAAATAATATTTTAATAAACATAATGATTAAAAGTTAAATGTTCTCAGGAAGTCCCATAAGCTGCACTTAATGCATGTGAAATGCAAAAAAAAAATTATAGAAATATAAATCTTGGACATGCATCTTCACATTGGATTTAACCAGATTCCCTCAGCTCAGCTTGTATTGTCAGTCTACAATGGAGGTAACCATTCCATTGGTTTCTTCTAATTAGACTGGAGGCTTTGTTAGGAATATAGGAAAGTAATGCTGGACCAGACTTGGACTTTCAGCTTAATTGATAAAAGGTCTTAAAGGAAAAGAATAGAGGAGAGGTTTATGTGCAGTGTATTTGTATGCCATGTTATTGTGGCTGTGTGATTAATTTGGGATATGGATTCCACTCATTTTGTAGTAGTTTTTTTTTTTTTTTCTGGATGTATTATTTCCTGGTTGAATATAATTTTTTTCTGTTATTTCCCTTCTCATTAGTGAATGAAAATTGGATACACATAAGATATAAAAGGCATATCAATAATTCCCGTTGCTTTACAAGAGATGTAATTATACACTGATTTCGGCCAGGGTCTTCTTTCCTGGTTCAATAGTCTGTGGAATCCTCCTAGATTTATCCTCAAATCTTTCAGGGGCGTCTTCAATATCTATGTGAAGACTGATAGTGACTCAGAACCACGGTTAGTTGGGAAGTACGACAACGCTGGCAGCTTTGGTGAACTGGCACTAATGTACAACCTGCCTCGAGCTGCCACTATCCAGGCTGTAACCCCAGGAGCTCTGTGGGCCATGGATCGCCAGACTTTCAGGAGGATTCTGCTCAAGTCCGCCTGCAAGAAGAGGAAAATGTACGAGTCCCTCCTTGAGAATGTGCCCATGCTGAAAACCCTTGAGGTAAGGAGGTTGCTTTAATTATTGTATTCTTTACATTGAATGTTATAGGGAAAGTTTTTTATACTAAAAAACAGAAAAGGGATAAGGATTATTTTTCATTATTTGAAGATGGTTCCAGTTCATGTTCAGCTGAAATGGTTTTTAACTTCAAACTTATATATTTCTTCACTTTCTGTATGCAGTTTTTTGATATGACAGCTTACTATATAATGATTTTTAAGATTCTTCAAGGTATTATATGTTCATGCTCATTATTTAGCTTCCTTTTCCTCCAGAAATATGAAAGGATGAACCTGGCAGATGCCCTGGTGCCCAAGGTGTACAGTCCAGGTGAGCAGATTATCATGCAGGGAGACTCAGCAGATGGCATGTACTTCCTTGAGGATGGCACTGTGCGCATCACCATGACCAACTCAGAAAACCAGGAGAAAGAGGTAACTTGTGTCTTCATGTCTCTCTCTCTCTCTCTCTCTCTCTCTCTCTCTCTCTCTCTCTCTCTCTCTCTCTCTCTCTCTCTCCCTCTCCCCCCTTTCTTCTTCTTCTTCTCTCTCTCTCTCTCTCTCTCTCTCTCTCTCTCTCTCTCTCTCTCTCTCTCTCTCTCCTCCCCTTTCTCTCTTCTTGTCTTGATCTTCTATTCTTCATAGTCCTGTTCTTTTTTTTCTTATTTCCTTTTTTTTTCTTTCAGGTTTTCTTCTTTTCTCTCTCTTTCTTTTCGAACATTTCTGGCATTTTGATAGGTACTGTTCTATTTATTTCCTCTTTCATGGGTTCAGTTTCATATTGCTCACATGTGCCTAGGGTTTACTTTAGAGTTTTTTTTTTCTGTACAAATTAGGATGCCAAATAAGTTTGATAAGGATTTCCATTTTTTTTAACATTGATTAAAATGTATTTTCTCCTCCTTTGGTTAAAATCTAGGTCTAAAAGTTCTATGGGAAAATTTTGACCAGTCCATGAAGTGATAAAGGTACTACAAGAAGTATTAAATATAATTTTAAAATGTTCTAATATGTCGTCTGTTATTCTCGTTATTCCATTTAGCCAAGTTTTGTTAGTGTTGGCATACATTAATTATGAGGACAAGGATGAAACATTTCAGAATTATTTTTTATTCTTTGAGTGATTTTTTTCATCAGTTATGCCAATGGACCTACATATTATATAAAAGACATGGTTTCAGATTGGCATTTTTCTATAGTAGAGCAGACAGCACTTTTGCATTTTTCTTTCTTTTTTAAGCATCATTTGGCAAGTGTTTTAGGTACTTAAAGTGTAACCTAACCTGAAATACTCTGCTCATTTGCTAATATAAGTTTTTCATTCACAGATCAGTCGAGTTTCAGTAGGTGGATATTTTGGAGAGCTTGCTCTGGTGACCAAGAAGGCACGAGCAGCTTCAGTGTATGCATGTGGGAAAGCCAAACTTGCTTGTAAGTATAGTATGCATTATCCTATGTTATGCTTTATAATAATTCTAGGTATTCATAAAATATCATATTTAGCTTCCTTTTCCACTTTAATATTTTTGTACCTATTAAATGATAGTATTTAGTGAGGATAATTTGTTAACCCTTTGGAGCTTGGGCAAGTCTGTGGTCATGTGATTGACAAACCACAGGATTCATTCACTCTGTTCATTCCTTGCAAATATGTGCTCTTCCCCTGCCACATTTTTACCCCAATTTTTTTGCACATTTCAACCTTTATTTTGTCATGCCTTAGTTTCAACCATGCTTATAAAGTATCAAAATGTCTACAGACATGCCCTGGCATCAGTTAACCACAAGTCCACAAGGTGCCCACTGGGAGGGGATGAGTTTTATGAAGAAGCCTGGCATTAAGGGGTTAAGGATTATCATATCAGTTGTTTCATACATCTTTGTTTCGATACAGTTAGATACGCCATTATTTGTTCTATCTATAATTTCATTATCAGAATAATTTTCTTTATCTTTTTGAGTAAGTTTTTCCTCTTGCACTCACACTTGCCTTCCCTTCCAGTCCTTGATGTGGAAGCCTTCGAGCGCCTCCTTGGACCTTGCATGGACCTGATGAAGCGCAATATCGAAGATTATGAAAACGAACTCCTTAGGATCTTTGGCTCGAAGGCTAACATCTCTGACATCCGATGAAGAACCTCCTCAAGTTCGTAGCTCACTCGACGGTCACCAATGTTAATGCGTCTGAGGGTGGTAGGTGGTGGAAAGGGGGAAAGGGTTAGGGGGATATCTCCTCATCCATCCTAAACCAAGGTGAAAATGATGACCAAGAAAATTGTGAAGGAGATATTTGATAATTCTAAAGATGATATGAGGAGGAGGAGGAATTTAAGAAAAATTGAAAAAGAGAATGAATATATATGACTAAAAAAGATGATAGTTGTAACCATGTAGCTCATGTTAGCTTTGGATTCCTTACTTTTCATGCCTTTTGGCCTAAGTGAACATAGAGGTTGATTAATATCTCCTCTGGGTTTGTGAATGGCTGCTTTCTCTCTCTCCAGTAAAGTAAACTGACTTTCTGTTCTCATTTTTCCCCAGCTGATTAAAACAAAACAAAAAATTACTTGATTTGGGTGATTAGAACATGTTTTCCTGTTTGGCAGTGCTATATATGTTATTTTTATTTTTAATGATTATGAATTTATATTACATTGGATCCTTGGCTGTCATATGTGTTAATATATTGTTTCCCCTGTAAAAGAATGCAATTTTAATTCTGAATTCCATATACAGTTTCTATAGATGGGACACCTCAGTTGCATAGAGCAATCTATATATATATATATATATATATATATATATATATATATATATATATATATATATATAATATATATATATATATATATATATATATATGAATATATACATTACATAAATTATATACACAATCTAAAATTGCACCTCAGAAACCTTTGTAAATTACCAAGAGCTTCCTTAGGTGCAAGTTTTTTACTTTTATGTTATAATGATTTTTCTATGTTTACCTCTTGCCTTGAGGTTGTCCCCTATTCTTGATTTTTTTCCATTTGACAAATGAGAAAATATACATAAATAAAAACAAAAAAGAAAAAAAATCGTTCTTCTATTCTAAGAAGGAATTATTGTCATTCTTACCTGTGGTTATCTGTTAACATTTATGTAGATTACTGTAA